>NW_027017593.1:0-55501 GCF_036013445.1 Caloenas nicobarica
AGAGCCCGACAGAGCCCGACAGGGCCCAGTAGAGCCCGACAGAGCCCGACAGAGCCCGACAGAGCCCAGTAGAGCCCGACAGAACCCGACAGAGCCCGACAGAGCCCGACAGAGCCCAGTAGAGCCCGACAGAGCCCGACAGGGCCTGACAGGGCCCGACAGGGCCCAGTAGAGCCGGACAGAGCCCGACAGAGCCCAGTAGAGCCCAGTAGAGCCCGACAGAGCCCGACAGAGCCCGACAGAGCCCGACAGGGCCCGACAGAGCCCGACAGAGCCCGACAGGGCCCGACAGGGCCCAGTAGAGCCCGACAGAGCCCGACAGAGCCCAGTAGAGCCCAGTAGAGCCCGACAGGGCCCGACAGGGCCCGACAGGGCCCAGTAGAGCCCGACAGAGCCCGACAGAGCCTGACAGAGCCCGACAGGGACCGACAGGGCCCGACAGGGCCCGACAGAGCCCGACAGGGCCCGACAGGGCCCAGTAGAGCCCGACAGAGCCCGACAGAGCCCGACAGAACCCGACAGAGCCCGACAGGGCCCGACAGAGCCCGACAGAGCCCGACAGGGCCCGACAGAGCCCGACAGAGCCCGACAGGGCCCGACAGGGCCCAGTAGAGCCCGACAGAGCCCGACAGGGCCCGACAGGGCCCGACAGGGCCCGACAGAGCCCGACAGGGCCCAACAGGGCCCGACAGAGCCCAGTAGAGCCCGACAGAGCCCGACAGAGCCCGACAGGGCCCGACAGGGCCCAGTAGAGCCCGACAGAGCCCGACAGAGCCCGACAGGGCCCGACAGAGCCCGACAGAGCCCGACAGGGCCCGACAGAGCCCGACAGAGCCCGACAGGGCCCAGTAGAGCCCGACAGAGCCCGACAGAGCCCGACAGAGCCCGACAGGGCCCGACAGGGCCCAGTAGAGCCCGACAGAGCCCGACAGGGCCCGACAGAGCCCGACAGAGCCCGACAGAGCCCGATATGGCCCGACAGAGCCCGACAGAGCCCGACAGAGCCCGACAGGGCCCGACAGGGCCCAGTAGAGACCGACAGAGCCCGACAGAGCCCGACAGAACCCGACAGGGCCCAGTAGAGCCCGACAGAGCCCGACAGAGCCCGACAGAGCCCGACAGGGCCCAGTAGAGCCCGACAGAGGCCCGACAGAGCCCGACAGAGCCCGACAGGCCCGACAGAGCCCGACAGAGCCCGACAGAGCCCGACAGGGCCCAGTAGAGCCCGACAGAGCCCGACAGGGCCCGACAGTGCCCGACAGAGCCCGACAGAGCCCGACAGAGCCCGACAGGGCCCAGTAGAGCCCGACAGAGCCCGACAGAGCCCGACAGAGCCCGACAGAGCCCGACAGGGCCCGACAGAGCCCGACAGAGCCCGACAGGACCCGACAGGGCCCGACAGAGCCCGACAGGTCCCGACAGAGCCCGACAGAGCCCGACAGAGCCCGACAGGGCCCGACAGAGCCCGACAGAGCCCGACAGGGCCCAGTAGAGCCCGACAGAGCCCGACAGAGCCCGACAGAGCCCAACAGAGCCCGACAGAGCCCAGTAGAGCCCGACAGAGCCCGACAGAGCCCGACAGAGCCCGACAGGGCCCGACAGGGCCCAGTAGAGCCCGACAGAGCCCGACAGAGCCCGACAGAGCCCGACAGGGCCCGACAGAGCCCGACAGAGCCCGACAGGGCCCGACAGGGCCCGACAGGGCCCAGTAGATCCCGACAGAGCCCGACAGAGCCCGACAGAACCCGTCAGAGCCCGACAGAGCCCGACAGAGCCCGACAGAGCCCGACAGGGCCCAGTAGAGCCCGACAGAGCCCGACAGAGCCCAACAGAGACCGACAGGGCCCGACAGAGCCCGACAGAGCCCGACAGAGCCCGACAGGGCCCGACAGGGCCCAGTAGAGCCCGACAGAGCCCGACAGGGCCCGACAGAGCCCGACAGAGCCCGACAGAGCCCGATATGGCCTGACAGAGCCCGACAGAGCCCGACAGAGCCCGACAGGGCCCGACAGGGCCCAGTAGAGCCCGACAGAGCCCGACAGAGCCCGACAGAACCCGACAGAGCCCGACAGGGCCCGACAGAGCCCGACAGAGCCCGACAGGGCCCGACAGAGCCCGACAGAGCCCGACAGGGCCCGACAGAGCCCGACAGGGCCCGACAGAGCCCGACAGAGCCCGACAGGGCCCGACAGGGCCCGACAGGGCCCGACAGAGCCCGACAGGGCCCGACAGGGCCCGACAGAGCCCAGTAGAGCCCGACAGAGCCCGACAGAGCCCGACAGGGCCCGACAGGGCCCAGTAGAGCCCGACAGAGCCCGACAGAGCCCGACAGGGCCCGACAGAGCCCGACAGAGCCCGACAGGGCCCGACAGGGCCCGACAGGGCCCAGTAGAGCCCGACAGAGCCCGACAGAGCCCGACAGAACCCGTCAGAGCCCGACAGAGCCCGACAGGGCCCGACAGAGCCCGACAGAGCCCGACAGGGCCCAGTAGAGCCCGACAGAGCCCGACAGAGCCCGACAGAGCCCGACAGGGCCCGACAGGGCCCAGTAGAGCCCGACAGAGCCCGACAGGGCCCGACAGAGCCCGACAGAGCCCGACAGAGCCCGATATGGCCCGACAGAGCCCGACAGAGCCCGACAGAGCCCGACAGAACCCGACAGGGCCCAGTAGAGCCCGACAGAGCCCGACAGAGCCCGACAGAGCCCGACAGGGCCCAGTAGAGCCCGACAGAGCCCGACAGAGCCCGACAGGCCCGACAGAGCCCGACAGGGCCCAGTAGAGCCCGACAGAGCCCGACAGGGCCCGACAGAGCCCGACAGATCCCGACAGGGCCCAGTAGAGCCCGACAGAGCCCGACAGAGCCCGACAGGGCCCGACAGGGCCCAGTAGAGCCCGACAGAGCCCGACAGAGCCCGACAGGGCCCGAAAGAGCCCGACAGAGCCCGACAGAGCCCGACAGGGCCCGACAGAGCCCGACAGAGCCCGACAGGGCCCAGTAGAGCCCGACAGAGCCCGACAGAGCCCGACAGAGCCCGACAGAGCCCAGTAGAGCCCGACAGAACCCGACAGAGCCCGACAGAGCCCGACAGAGCCCAGTAGAGCCCGACAGAGCCCGACAGGGCCTGACAGGGCCCGACAGGGCCCAGTAGAGCCGGACAGAGCCCGACAGAGCCCAGTAGAGCCCAGTAGAGCCCGACAGAGCCCGATAGAGCCCGACAGGGCCCAGTAGAGCCCGACAGAGCCCGACAGAGCCCGACAGAGCCCGACAGGGCCCGACAGGGCCCAGTAGAGCCCGACAGAGCCCGACAGGGCCCGACAGAGCCCGACAGAGCCCGACAGAGCCCGATATGGCCCGACAGAGCCCGACAGAGCCCGACAGAGCCCGACAGGACCCGACAGGGCCCAGTAGAGCCCGACAGAGCCCGACAGAGCCCGACAGAACCCGACAGGGCCCAGTAGAGCCCGACAGAGCCCGACAGAGCCCGACAGAGCCAACAGGGCCCAGTAGAGCCCGACAGAGCCCGACAGAGCCCGACAGGCCCGACAGAGCCCGACAGAGCCCGACAGAGCCCGACAGGGCCCAGTAGAGCCCGACAGAGCCCGACAGGGCCCGACAGAGCCCGACAGATCCCGACAGGGCCCAGTAGAGCCCGACAGAGCCCGACAGAGCCCGACAGGGCCCGACAGGGCCCAGTAGAGCCCGACAGAGCCCGACAGAGCCCGACAGGGCCCGAAAGAGCCCGACAGAGCCCGACAGGGCCCGACAGGGCCCAGTAGAGCCCGACAGAGCCCGACAGAGCCCGACAGAACCCGTCAGAGCCCGACAGAGCCCGACAGGGCCCGACAGAGCCCGACAGAGCCCGACAGGGCCCAGTAGAGCCCGACAGAGCCCGACAGAGCCCGACAGAGCCCGACAGGGCCGGACAGAGCCCGACAGAGCCCGACAGGGCCCAGTAGAGCCCGACAGAGCCCGACAGAGCCCGACAGAGCCCGACAGGGCCCGACAGAGCCCGACAGAGCCCGACAGGGCCCAGTAGAGCCCGACAGAGCCCGACAGAGCCCGACAGAGCCCGACAGGGCCCGACAGAGCCCGACAGAGCCCGACAGGACCCGACAGGGCCCGACAGAGCCCGACAGGGCCCG
Source organism: Caloenas nicobarica (assembly GCF_036013445.1). Taxonomy (NCBI): domain Eukaryota; kingdom Metazoa; phylum Chordata; class Aves; order Columbiformes; family Columbidae; genus Caloenas; species Caloenas nicobarica. The sequence goes on from NW_027017593.1 coordinate 4,146, forward strand.
ACAGAGCCCGACAGAGCCCGACAGAGCCCGACAGGGCCCGACAGAGCCCGACAGAGCCCGACAGGCCCAGTAGAGCCCGACAGAGCCCGACAGAGCCCGACAGAGCCCAACAGAGCCCGACAGAGCCCAGTAGAGCCCGACAGAGCCCGACAGAGCCCGACAGAGCCCGACAGGGCCCGACAGGGCCCAGTAGAGCCCGACAGAGCCCGACAGAGCCCGACAGAGCCCGACAGAGCCCGACAGGGCCCGACAGGGCCCAGTAGAGCCCGACAGAGCCCGACAGGGCCCGACAGAGCCCGACAGAGCCCGATATGGCCCGACAGAGCCCGACAGAGCCCGACTGAGCCCGACAGGGCCCGACAGGGCCCAGTAGAGACCGACAGAGCCCGACAGAGCCCGACAGAACCCGACAGTTCCCAGTAGAGCCCGACAGAGCCCGACAGAGCCCGACAGAGCCCGACAGGGCCCAGTAGAGCTCGACAGAGCCCGACAGAGCCCGACAGAGCCCGACAGGCCCGACAGAGCCCGACAGAGCCCGACAGAGCCCGACAGGGCCCAGTAGAGCCCGACAGAGCCCGACAGGGCCCGACAGAGCCCGACAGAGCCCGACAGGGCCCAGTAGAGCCCGACAGAGCCCGACAGAGCCCGACAGAGCCCGACAGGGCCCGACAGAGCCCGACAGAGCCCGACAGGACCCGACAGGGCCCGACAGAGCCCGACAGGGCCCGACAGAGCCCGACAGAGCCCGACAGAGCCCGACAGGGCCCGACAGAGCCCGACAGAGCCCGACAGGGCCCAGTAGAGCCCGACAGAGCCCGACAGAGCCCGACAGAGCCCAACAGAGCCCGACAGAGCCCAGTAGAGCCCGACAGAGCCCGACAGAGCCAGACAGAGCCCGACAGGGCCCGACAGAGCCCGACAGAGCCCGACAGGGCCCAGTAGAGCCCGACAGAGCCCGACAGAGCCCGACAGAGCCCAGTAGAGCCCGACAGAACCCGACAGAGCCCGACAGAGCCCGACAGAGCCCAGTAGAGCCCGACAGAGCCCGACAGGGCCTGACAGGGCCCGACAGGGCCCAGTAGAGCCGGACAGAGCCCGACAGAGCCCAGTAGAGCCCAGTAGAGCCCGACAGAGCCCGACAGAGCCCGACAGAGCCCGACAGGGCCCGACAGAGCCCGACAGAGCCCGACAGGGCCCGACAGGGCCCAGTAGAGCCCGACAGAGCCCGACAGAGCCCAGTAGAGCCCAGTAGAGCCCGACAGGGCTCGACAGGGCCCGACAGGGCCCAGTAGAGCCCGACAGAGCCCGACAGAGCCTGACAGAGCCCGACAGGGGACCGACAGGGCCCGACAGAGCCCGACAGAGCCCGACAGGGCCCGACAGGGCCCAGTAGAGCCCGACAGAGACCGACAGAGCCCGACAGAACCCGACAGAGCCCGACAGGGCCCGACAGAGCCCGACAGAGCCCGACAGGGCCCGACAGAGCCCGACAGAGCCCGACAGGGCCCGACAGGGCCCAGTAGAGCCCGACAGAGCCCGACAGAGCCCGACAGGGCCCGACAGGGCCCGACAGGGCCCGACAGAGCCCGACAGGGCCCGACAGGGCCCGACAGAGCCCAGTAGAGCCCAACAGAGCCCGACAGAGCCCGACAGGGCCCGACAGGGCCCAGTAGAGCCCGACAGAGCCCGACAGAGCCCGACAGGGCCCGACAGAGACCGACAGGGCCCGACAGAGCCCGACAGAGCCCGACAGAGCCCGACAGGGCCCTGACAGGGCCCAGTAGAGCCCGACAGAGCCCGACAGGGCCTGACAGAGCCCGACAGAGCCCGACAGAGCCCGATATGGCCCGACAGAGCCCGACAGAGCCCGACAGAGCCCGACAGGGCCCGACAGGGCCCAGTAGAGCCCGACAGAGCCCGACAGAGCCCGACAGAACCCGACAGAGCCCGACAGGGCCCGACAGAGCCCGACAGAGCCCGACAGGGCCCGACAGAGCCCGACAGAGCCCGACAGGGCCCGACAGGGCCCAGTAGAGCCCGACAGAGCCCGACAGAGCCCGACAGGGCCCGACAGGGCCCGACAGGGCCCGACAGAGCCCGACAGGGCCTGACAGGGCCCGACAGAGCCCAGTAGAGCCCGACAGAGCCCGACAGAGCCCGACAGGGCCCGACAGGGGCCCAGTAGAGCCCGACAGAGCCCGACAGAGCCCGACAGGGCCCGAAAGAGCCCGACAGAGCCCGACAGGGCCCGACAGGGCCCAGTAGAGCCCGACAGAGCCCGACAGAGCCCGACAGAACCCGTCAGAGCCCGACAGAGCCCGACAGGGCCCGACAGAGCCCGACAGAGCCCGACAGGGCCCAGTAGAGCCCGACAGAGCCCGACAGAGCCCGACAGAGCCCGACAGGGCCCGACAGAGCCCGACAGAGCCCGACAGGGCCCAGTAGAGCCCGACAGAGCCCGACAGAGCCCGACAGAGCCCGACAGAGCCCGACAGGGCCCGACAGAGCCCGACAGAGCCCGACAGGGCCCAGTAGAGCCCGACAGAGCCCGACAGAGCCCGACAGAGCCCGACAGGGCCCGACAGAGCCCGACAGAGCCCGACAGGACCCGACAGGGCCCGACAGAGCCCGACAGGGCCCGACAGAGCCCGACAGAGCCCGACAGAGCCCGACAGGGCCCGACAGAGCCCGACAGAGCCCGACAGGGCCCAGTAGAGGCCCGACAGAGCCCGACAGAGCCCGACAGAGCCCAACAGAGCCCGACAGAGCCCAGTAGAGCCCGACAGAGCCCGACAGAGCCCGACAGAGCCCGACAGGGCCCGACAGGGCCCAGTAGAGCCCGACAGAGCCCGACAGAGCCCGACAGAGCCCGACAGGGCCCGACAGAGCCCGACAGAGCCCGACAGGGCCCAGTAGAGCCCGACAGAGCCCGACAGAGCCCGACAGAGCCCGACAGGGCCCGACAGAGCCCGACAGAGCCCGACAGGGCCCAGTAGAGCCCGACAGAGCCCGACAGAGCCCGACAGAGCCCGACAGAGCCCGACAGGGCCCGACAGAGCCCGACAGGACCCGACAGAGCCCGACAGGGCCCAGTAGAGCCCGACAGAGCCCGACAGAGCCCGACAGAGCCCGACAGGGCCCGACAGAGCCCGACAGAGCCCGACAGGGCCCGACAGAGCCCGACAGAGCCCGACAGGGCCCAGTAGAGCCCGACAGAGCCCGACAGAGCCCGACAGAGCCCGACAGAGCCCAACAGAGCCCGACAGAGCCCAGTAGAGCCCGACAGAGCCCGACAGAGCCCGACAGAGCCCGACAGGGCCCGACAGAGCCCGACAGAGCCCGACAGGGCCCAGTAGAGCCCGACAGAGCCCGACAGAGCCCGACAGAGCCCAGTAGAGCCCGACAGAACCCGACAGAGCCCGACAGAGCCCGACAGAGCCCAGTAGAGCCCGACAGAGCCCGACAGGGCCTGACAGGGCCCGACAGGGCCCAGTAGAGCCGGACAGAGCCCGACAGAGCCCAGTAGAGCCCAGTAGAGCCCGACAGAGCCCGACAGAGCCCGACAGAGCCCGACAGGGCCCGACAGAGCCCGACAGAGCCCGACAGGGCCCGACAGAGCCCGACAGAGCCCGACAGGGCCCGACAGGGCCCAGTAGAGCCCGACAGAGCCCGACAGAGCCCAGTAGAGCCCAGTAGAGCCCGACAGGGCCCGACAGGGCCCGACAGGGCCCAGTAGAGCCCGACAGAGCCCGACAGAGCCTGACAGAGCCCGACAGGGACCGACAGGGCCCGACAGGGCCCGACAGGGCCCGACAGATCCCGACAGGGCCCGACAGGGCCCAGTAGAGCCCGACAGAGCCCGACAGAGCCCGACAGAACCCGACAGGGCCCGACAGGGCCCGACAGAGCCCGACAGAGCCCGACAGGGCCCGACAGAGCCCGACAGAGCCCGACAGGGCCCGACAGGGCCCAGTAGAGCCCGACAGAGCCCGACAGAGCCCGACAGGGCCCGACAGGGCCCGACAGGGCCCGACAGAGCCCGACAGAGCCCGACAGGGCCCGACAGAGCCCGACAGAGCCCGACAGGGCCCGACAGGGCCCAGTAGAGCCCGACAGAGCCCGACAGAGCCCGACAGGGCCCGACAGAGCCCGACAGAGCCCGACAGGGCCCGACAGAGCCCGACAGAGCCCGACAGGGCCCAGTAGAGCCCGACAGAGCCCGACAGAGCCCGACAGAGCCCGACAGGGCCCGACAGGGCCCAGTAGAGCCCGACAGAGCCCGACAGGGCCCGACAGAGCCCGACAGAGCCCGACAGAGCCCGATATGGCCCGACAGAGCCCGACAGAGCCCGACAGAGCCCGACAGGGCCCGACAGGGCCCAGTAGAGACCGACAAAGCCCGACAGAGCCCGACAGAACCCGACAGGGCCCAGTAGAGCCCGACAGAGCCCGACAGAGCCCGACAGAGCCCGACAGGGCCCAGTAGAGCCCGACAGAGCCCGACAGAGCCCGACAGAGCCCGACAGGCCCGACAGAGCCCGACAGAGCCCGACAGGGCCCAGTAGAGCCCGACAGAGCCCGACAGGGCCCGACAGTGCCCGACAGAGCCCGACAGAGCCCGACAGAGCCCGACAGGGCCCAGTAGAGCCCGACAGAGCCCGACAGAGCCCGACAGAGCCCGACAGAGCCCGACAGGGCCCGACAGAGCCCGACAGAGCCCGACAGGACCCGACAGGGCCCGACAGAGCCCGACAGAGCCCGACAGAGCCCGACAGGGCCCGACAGAGCCCGACAGGGCCCGACAGGGCCCAGTAGAGCCCGACAGAGCCCGACAGGGCCCGACAGGGCCCAGTAGAGCCCGACAGAGCCCGACAGAGCCCGACAGAGCCCGACAGGGCCCGACAGAGCCCGACAGAGCCCGATATGGCCTGACAGAGCCCGACAGGGCCCGACAGAGCCCGACAGGGCCCGACAGGGCCCAGTAGAGCCCGACAGAGCCCGACAGAGCCCGACAGAACCCGACAGAGCCCGACAGGGCCCGACAGAGCCCGACAGAGCCCGACAGGGCCCGACAGAGCCCGACAGAGCCCGACAGGGCCCGACAGGGCCCAGTAGAGCCCGACAGAGCCCGACAGAGCCCGACAGGGCCCGACAGGGCCCGACAGGGCCCGACAGAGCCCGACAGGGCCCGACAGGGCCCGACAGAGCCCAGTAGAGCCCGACAGAGCCCGACAGAGCCCGACAGGGCCCGACAGGGCCCAGTAAAGACCGACAGAGCCCGACAGAGCCCAACAGGGCCCGACAGAGCCCGACAGAGCCCGACAGAGCCCGATATGGCCTGACAGAGCCCGACAGAGCCCGACAGAGCCCGACAGGGCCCGACAGGGCCCAGTAGAGCCCGACAGAGCCCGACAGGGCCCGACAGAGCCCGACAGAGCCCGACAGAGCCCGATATGGCCCGACAGAGCCCGACAGAGCCCGACAGAGCCCGACAGGACCCGACAGGGCCCAGTAGAGCCCGACAGAGCCCGACAGAGCCCGACAGAACCCGACAGGGCCCAGTAGAGCCCGACAGAGCCCGACAGAGCCCGACAGAGCCCGACAGGGCCCAGTAGAGCCCGACAGAGCCCGACAGAGCCCGACAGGCCCGACAGAGCCCGACAGAGCCCGACAGAGCCCGACAGGGCCCAGTAGAGCCCGACAGAGCCCGACAGGGCCCGACAGAGCCCGACAGATCCCGACAGGGCCCAGTAGAGCCCGACAGAGCCCGACAGAGCCCGACAGGGCCCGACAGGGCCCAGTAGAGCCCGACAGAGCCCGACAGAGCCCGACAGGGCCCGAAAGAGCCCGACAGAGCCCGACAGGGCCCGACAGGGCCCAGTAGAGCCCGACAGAGCCCGACAGAGCCCGACAGAACCCGACAGAGCCCGACAGAGCCCGACAGGGCCCGACAGAGCCCGACAGAGCCCGACAGGGCCCAGTAGAGCCCGACAGAGCCCGACAGAGCCCGACAGAGCCCGACAGGGCCCGACAGAGCCCGACAGAGCCCGACAGGGCCCAGTAGAGCCCGACAGAGCCCGACAGAGCCCGACAGAGCCCGACAGGGCCCGACAGAGCCCGACAGAGCCCGACAGGACCCGACAGGGCCCGACAGAGCCCGACAGGGCCCGACAGAGCCCGACAGAGCCCGACAGAGCCCGACAGGGCCCGACAGAGCCCGACAGAGCCCGACAGGGCCCAGTAGAGCACGACAGAGCCCGACAGAGCCCGACAGAGCCCAACAGAGCCCGACAGAGCCCAGTAGAGCCCGACAGAGCCCGACAGGGCCCGACAGAGCCCGACAGGGCCCGACAGGGCCCAGTAGAGCCCGACAGAGCCCGACAGAGCCCGACAGAGACCGACAGGGCCCGACAGAGCCCGACAGAGCCCGACAGAGCCCGACAAGGCCCGACAGGGCCCAGTAGAGCCCGACAGAGCCCGACAGGGCCCGACAGAGCCCGACAGAGCCCGACAGAGCCCGATATGGCCTGACAGAGCCCGACAGAGCCCGACAGAGCCCGACAGGGCCCGACAGGGCCCAGTAGAGCCCGACAGAGCCCGACAGAGCCCGACAGAACCCGACAGAGCCCGACAGGGCCCGACAGAGCCCGACAGAGCCCGACAGAGCCCGACAGGGCCCGACAGGGCCCAGTAGAGCCCGACAGAGCCCGACAGAGCCCGACAGGGCCCGACAGGGCCCGACAGGGCCCGACAGAGCCCGACAGGGCCCGACAGGGCCCGACAGAGCCCAGTAGAGCCCGACAGAGCCCGACAGAGCCCGACAGGGCCCGACAGGGCCCAGTAGATCCCGACATAGCCCGACAGAGCCCGACAGGGCCCGACAGAGCCCGACAGAGCCCGACAGGGCCCGACAGGGCCCGACAGGGCCCAGTAGAGCCCGACAGAGCCCGACAGAGCCCGACAGAACCCGTCAGAGCCCGACAGAGCCCGACAGGGCCCGACAGAGCCCGACAGAGCCCGACAGAGCCCGATATGGCCTGACAGAGCCCGACAGAGCCCGACAGAGCCCGACAGGGCCCGACAGGGCCCAGTAGAGCCCGACAGAGCCCGACAGAGCCCGACAGAACCCGACAGAGCCCGACAGGGCCCGACAGAGCCCGACAGAGCCCGACAGAGCCCGACAGGGCCCGACAGGGCCCAGTAGAGCCCGACAGAGCCCGACAGAGCCCGACAGGGCCCGACAGGGCCCGACAGGGCCCGACAGAGCCCGACAGGGCCCGACAGGGCCCGACAGAGCCCAGTAGAGCCCGACAGAGCCCGACAGAGCCCGACAGGGCCCGACAGGGCCCAGTAGATCCCGACAGAGCCCGACAGAGCCCGACAGGGCCCGACAGAGCCCGACAGAGCCCGACAGGGCCCGACAGGGCCCAGTAGAGCCCGACAGAGCCCGACAGAGCCCGACAGAACCCGTCAGAGCCCGACAGAGCCCGACAGGGCCCGACAGAGCCCGACAGAGCCCGACAGGGCCCAGTAGAGCCCGACAGAGCCCGACAGAGCCCGACAGAGCCCGACAGGGCCCGACAGGGCCCAGTAGAGCCCGACAGAGCCCGACAGGGCCCGACAGAGCCCGACAGAGCCCGATATGGCCCGACAGAGCCCGACAGAGCCCGACTGAGCCCGACAGGGCCCGACAGGGCCCAGTAGAGACCGACAGAGCCCGACAGAGCCCGACAGAACCCGACAGGGCCCAGTAGAGCCCGACAGAGCCCGACAGAGCCCGACAGAGCCCGACAGGGCCCAGTAGAGCCCGACAGAGCCCGACAGAGCCCGACAGAGCCCGACAGGCCCGACAGAGCCCGACAGAGCCCGACAGAGCCCGACAGGGCCCAGTAGAGCCCGATAGAGCCCGACAGGGCCCGACAGAGCCCGACAGAGCCCGACAGGGCCCAGTAGAGCCCGACAGAGCCCGACAGAGCCCGACAGAGCCCCACAGGGCCCGACAGAGCCCGACAGAGCCCGACAGGACCCGACAGGGCCCGACAGAGCCCGACAGGGCCCGACAGAGCCCGACAGAGCCCGACAGAGCCCGACAGGGCCCGACAGAGCCCGACAGAGCCCGACAGGGCCCAGTAGAGCCCGACAGAGCCCGACAGAGCCCAACAGAGCCCGACAGAGCCCAGTAGAGCCCGACAGAGCCCGACAGAGCCCGACAGAGCCCGACAGGGCCCGACAGAGCCCGACAGAGCCCGACAGGGCCCAGTAGAGCCCGACAGAGCCCGACAGAGCCCGACAGAGCCCGACAGAGCCCAGTAGAGCCCGACAGAACCCGACAGAGCCCGACAGAGCCCGACAGAGCCCAGTAGAGCCCGACAGAGCCCGACAGGGCCTGACAGGGCCCGACAGGGCCCAGTAGAGCCGGACAGAGCCCGACAGAGCCCAGTAGAGCCCAGTAGAGCCCGACAGAGCCCGACAGAGCCCGACAGAGCCCGACAGGGCCCGACAGAGCCCGACAGAGCCCGACAGGGCCCGACAGAGCCCGACAGAGCCCGACAGGGCCCAACAGGGCACAGTAGAGCCCGACAGAGCCCGACAGAGCCCAGTAGAGCCCAGTAGAGCCCGACAGGGCCCGACAGGGCCCGACAGGGCCCAGTAGAGCCCGACAGAGCCCGACAGAGCCAGACAGAGCCCGACAGGGACCGACAGGGCCCGACAGAGCCCGACAGAGCCCGACAGGGCCCGACAGGGCCCAGTAGAGCCCGACAGATCCCGACAGAGCCCGACAGAACCCGACAGAGCCCGACAGGGCCCGACAGAGCCCGACAGAGCCCGACAGGGCCCGACAGAGCCCGACAGAGCCCGACAGGGCCCGACAGGGCCCAGTAGAGCCCGACAGAGCCCGACAGAGCCCGACAGGGCCCGACAGGGCCCGACAGGGCCCGACAGAGCCCAGTAGAGTCCGACAGAGCCCGACAGAGCCCGACAGGGCCCGACAGGGCCCAGTAGAGCCCGACAGAGCCCGACAGAGCCCGACAGGGCCCGACAGAGACCGACAGGGCCCGACAGAGCCCGACAGAGCCCGACAGAGCCCGACAGGGCCCGACAGGGCCCAGTAGAGCCCGACAGAGCCCGACAGGGCCTGACAGAGCCCGACAGAGCCTGACAGAGCCCGATATGGCCCGACAGAGCCCGACAGAGCCCGACAGAGCCCGACAGGGCCCGACAGGGCCCAGTAGAGCCCGACAGAGCCCGACAGAGCCCGACAGAACCCGACAGAGCCCGACAGGGCCCGACAGAGCCCGACAGAGCCCGACAGGGCCCGACAGAGCCCGACAGAGCCCGACAGGGCCCGACAGGGCCCAGTAGAGCCCGACAGAGCCCGACAGAGCCCGACAGGGCCCGACAGGGCCCGACAGGGCCCGACAGAGCCCGACAGGGCCTGACAGGGCCCGACAGAGCCCAGTAGAGCCCGACAGAGCCCGACAAAGCCCGACAGGGCCCGACAGGGCCCAGTAGAGCCCGACAGAGCCCGACAGAGCCCGACAGGGCCCGAAAGAGCCCGACAGAGCCCGACAGGGCCCGACAGGGCCCAGTAGAGCCCGACAGAGCCCGACAGAGCCCGACAGAACCCGTCAGAGCCCGACAGAGCCCGACAGGGCCCGACAGAGCCCGACAGAGCCCGACAGGGCCCAGTAGAGCCCGACAGAGCCCGACAGAGCCCGACAGAGCCCGACAGGGCCCGACAGAGCCCGACAGAGCCCGACAGGGCCCAGTAGAGCCCGACAGAGCCCGACAGAGCCCGACAGAGCCCGATATGGCCCGACAGAGCCCGACAGAGCCCGACAGAGCCCGACAGGGCCCGACAGGGCCCAGTAGAGCCTGACAGAGCCCGACAGAGCCCGACAGAACCCGACAGAGCCCGACAGGGCCCGACAGAGCCCGACAGAGCCCGACAGGGCCCGACAGGGCCCAGTAGAGCCCGACAGAGCCCGACAGAGCCCGACAGGGCCCGACAGGGCCCGACAGGGCCCGACAGAGCCCAGTAGAGCCCGACAGAGCCCGACAGAGCCCGACAGGGCCCGACAGGGCCCAGTAGAGCCCGACAGAGCCCGACAGAGCCCGACAGGGCCCGACAGAGCCCGACAGAGCCCGACAGGGCCCGACAGGGCCCGACAGGGCCCAGTAGAGCCCGACAGAGCCCGACAGAGCCCGACAGAACCCGTCAGAGCCCGACAGAGACCGACAGGGCCCGACAGAGCCCGACAGAGCCCGACAGGGCCCAGTAGAGCCCGACAGAGCCCGACAGAGCCCGACAGAGCCCGACAGGGCCCGACAGGGCCCAGTAGAGCCCGACAGAGCCCGACAGGGCCCGACAGAGCCCGACAGAGCCCGATATGGCCCGACAGAGCCCGACAGAGCCCGACTGAGCCCGACAGGGCCCGACAGGGCCCAGTAGAGACCGACAGAGCCCGACAGAGCCCGACAGAACACGACAGGGTCCAGTAGAGCCCGACAGAGCCCGACAGAGCCCGACAGAGCCCGACAGGGCCCAGTAGAGCCCGACAGAGCCCGACAGAGCCCGACAGAGCCCGACAGGCCCGACAGAGCCCGACAGAGCCCGACAGAGCCCGACAGGGCCCAGTAGAGCCCGACAGAGCCCGACAGGGCCCGACAGAGCCCGACAGAGCCCGACAGGGCCCAGTAGAGCCCGACAGAGCCCGACAGAGCCCGACAGAGCCCGACAGAGCCCGACAGAGCCCGACAGGACCCGACAGGGCCCGACAGAGCCCGACAGGGCCCGACAGAGCCCGACAGAGCCCGACAGAGCCCGACAGAGCCCGACAGAGCCCGACAGGGCCCAGTAGAGCCCGACAGAGCCCGACAGAGCCCGACAGAGCCCAACAGAGCCCGACAGAGCCCAGTAGAGCCCGACAGAGCCCGACAGAGCCCGACAGAGCCCGACAGGGCCCAGTAGAGCCCGACAGAGCCCGACAGAGCCCGACAGAGCCCAGTAGAGCCCGACAGAACCCGACAGAGCCCGACAGAGCCCGACAGAGCCCAGTAGAGCCCGACAGAGCCCGACAGGGCCTGACAGGGCCCGACAGGGCCCAGTAGAGCCTGACAGAGCCCGACAGAGCCCAGTAGAGCCCAGTAGAGCCCGACAGAGCCCGACAGAGCCCGACAGAGCCCGACAGGGCCCGACAGAGCCCGACAGAGCCCGACAGGGCCCGACAGAGCCCGACAGAGCCCGACAGGGCCCGACAGGGCCCAGTAGAGCCCGACAGAGCCCGACAGAGCCCAGTAGAGCCCAGTAGAGCCCGACAGGGCCCGACAGGGCCCGACAGGGCCCAGTAGAGCCCGACAGAGCCCGACAGAGCCTGACAGAGCCCGACAGGGACCGACAGGGCCCGACAGAGCCCGACAGAGCCCGACAGGGCCCGACAGAGCCCGACAGAGCCCGACAGGGCCCGACAGGGCCCGACAGGGCCCAGTAGAGCCCGACAGAGCCCGACAGAGCCCGACAGAACCCGTCAGAGCCCGACAGAGCCCGACAGAGCCCGACAAAGCCTGACAGGGCCCAGTAGAGCCCGACAGAGCCCGACAGAGCCCGACAGAGACCGACAGGGCCCGACAGAGCCCGACAGAGCCCGACAGAGCCCGACAGAGCCCGACAGGGCCCGACAGAGCCCGACAGAGCCCGACAGGGCCCGACAGAGCCCGACAGAGCCCGACAGAGCCCGATATGGCCTGACAGAGCCCGACAGAGCCCGACAGAGCCCGACAGGGCCCGACAGGGCCCAGTAGAGCCTGACAGAGCCCGACAGAGCCCGACAGAACCCGACAGAGCCCGACAGGGCCCGACAGAGCCCGACAGAGCCCGACAGGGCCCGACAGGGCCCAGTAGAGCCCGACAGAGCCCGACAGAGCCCGACAGGGCCCGACAGGGCCCGACAGGGCCCGACAGAGCCCGACAGGGCCCGACAGGGCCCGACAGAGCCCAGTAGAGCCCGACAGAGCCCGACAGAGCCCGACAGGGCCCGACAGGGCCCAGTAGAGCCCGACAGAGCCCGACAGAGCCCGACAGGGCCCGACAGAGCCCGACAGAGCCCGACAGGGCCCGACAGGGCCCGACAGGGCCCAGTAGAGCCCGACAGAGCCCGACAGAGCCCGACAGAACCCGTCAGAGCCCGACAGAGACCGACAGGGCCCGACAGAGCCCGACAGAGCCCGACAGGGCCCAGTAGAGCCCGACAGAGCCCGACAGAGCCCGACAGAGCCCGACAGGGCCCGACAGGGCCCAGTAGAGCCCGACAGAGCCCGACAGGGCCCGACAGAGCCCGACAGAGCCCGACAGAGCCCGACAGAGCCCGACAGAGCCCGACTGAGCCCGACAGGGCCCGACAGGGCCCAGTAGAGACCGACAGAGCCCGACAGAGCCCGACAGAACCCGACAGGGCCCAGTAGAGCCCGACAGAGCCCGACAGAGCCCGACAGAGCCCGACAGGGCCCAGTAGAGCCCGACAGAGCCCGACAGAGCCCGACAGAGCCCGACAGGCCCGACAGAGCCCGACAGAGCCCGACAGAGCCCGACAGGGCCCAGTAGAGCCCGACAGAGCCCGACAGGGCCCGACAGAGCCCGACAGAGCCCGACAGGGCCCAGTAGAGCCCGACAGAGCCCGACAGAGCCCGACAGAGCCCGACAGAGCCCGACAGGACCCGACAGGGCCCGACAGAGCCCGACAGAGCCCGACAGAGCCCGACAGAGCCCGACAGAGCCCGACAGGGCCCAGTAGAGCCCGACAGAGCCCGACAGAGCCCGACAGAGCCCAACAGAGCCCGACAGAGCCCAGTAGAGCCCGACAGAGCCCGACAGAGCCCGACAGAGCCCGACAGGGCCCAGTAGAGCCCGACAGAGCCCGACAGAGCCCGACAGAGCCCAGTAGAGCCCGACAGAACCCGACAGAGCCCGACAGAGCCCGACAGGGCCCGACAGAGCCCGACAGAGCCCGACAGGGCCCGACAGAGCCCGACAGAGCCCGACAGGGCCCGACAGGGCCCAGTAGAGCCCGACAGAGCCCGACAGAGCCTGACAGGGCCCGACAGAGCCCGACAGGGCCCGACAGGGCCCGACAGGGCCCGACAGAGCCCAGTAGAGCCCGACAGAGCCCGACAGGGCCTGACAGGGCCCGACAGGGCCCAGTAGAGCCTGACAGAGCCCGACAGAGCCCAGTAGAGCCCAGTAGAGCCCGACAGAGCCCGACAGAGCCCGACAGAGCCCGACAGGGCCCGACAGAGCCCGACAGAGCCCGACAGGGCCCGACAGAGCCCGACAGAGCCCGACAGGGCCCGACAGGGCCCAGTAGAGCCCGACAGAGCCCGACAGAGCCCAGTAGAGCCCAGTAGAGCCCGACAGGGCCCGACAGGGCCCGACAGGGCCCAGTAGAGCCCGACAGAGCCCGACAGAGCCTGACAGAGCCCGACAGGGACCGACAGGGCCCGACAGAGCCCGACAGAGCCCGACAGGGCCCGACAGGGCCCAGTAGAGCCCGACAGAGCCCGACAGACCCCAACAGAACCCGACAGAGCCCGACAGGGCCCGACAGGGCCCGACAGAGCCCGACAGGGCCCGACAGAGCCCGACAGAGCCCGACAGGGCCCGACAGGGCCCAGTAGAGCCCGACAGAGCCCGACAGAGCCCGACAGGGCCCGACAGGGCCCGACAGGGCCCGACAGAGCCCGACAGGGCCCGACAGGGCCCGACAGAGCCCAGTAGAGTCCGACAGAGCCCGACAGAGCCTGACAGGGCCCGACAGGGCCCAGTAGAGCCCGACAGAGCCCGACAGAGCCCGACAGAGCCCGACAGGGCCCGACAGGGCCCAGTAGAGCCCGACAGAGCCCGACAGAGCCCGACAGAACCCGACAGAGCCCGACAGGGCCCGACAGAGCCCGACAGAGCCCGACAGAGCCCGACAGGGCCCGACAGGGCCCAGTAGAGCCCGACAGAGCCCGACAGAGCCCGACAGGGCCCGACAGGGCCCGACAGGGCCCGACAGAGCCCGACAGGGCCCGACAGGGCCCGACAGAGCCCAGTAGAGCCCGACAGAGCCCAACAGAGCCCGACAGGGCCCGACAGGGCCCAGTAGAGCCCGACAGAGCCCGACAGAGCCCGACAGGGCCCGACAGAGCCCGACAGAGCCCGACAGGGCCCGACAGGGCCCGACAGGGCCCAGTAGAGCCCGACAGAGCCCGACAGAGCCCGACAGAACCCGTGAGAGCCCGACAGAGACCGACAGGGCCCGACAGAGCCCGACAGAGCCCGACAGGGCCCAGTAGAGCCCGACAGAGCCCGACAGAGCCCGACAGAGCCCGACAGGGCCCGACAGGGCCCAGTAGAGCCCGACAGAGCCCGACAGGGCCCGACAGAGCCCGACAGAGCCCGATATGGCCCGACAGAGCCCGACAGAGCCCGACTGAGCCCGACAGGGCCCGACAGGGCCCAGTAGAGACCGACAGAGCCCGACAGAGCCCGACAGAACCCGACAGGGCCCAGTAGAGCCCGACAGAGCCCGACAGAGCCCGACAGGGCCCGACAGGGCCCAGTAGAGCCCGACAGAGCCCGACAGAGCCCGACAGAGCCCGACAGGCCCGACAGAGCCCGACAGAGCCCGACAGAGCCCGACAGGGCCCAGTAGAGCCCGACAGAGCCCGACAGGGCCCGACAGAGCCCGACAGAGCCCGACAGGGCCCAGTAGAGCCCGACAGAGCCCGACAGAGCCCGACAGAGCCCGACAGAGCCCGACAGGACCCGACAGGGCCCGACAGAGCCCGACAGGGCCCGACAGAGCCCGACAGAGCCCGACAGAGCCCGACAGGGCCCGACAGAGCCCGACAGAGCCCGACAGGGCCCAGTAGAGCCCGACAGAGCCCGACAGAGCCCGACAGAGCCCAACAGAGCCCGACAGAGCCCAGTAGAGCCCGACAGAGCCCGACAGAGCCCGACAGAGCCCGACAGGTCCCAGTAGAGCCCGACAGAGCCCGACAGAGCCCGACAGAGCCCAGTAGAGCCCGACAGAACCCGACAGAGCCCGACAGAGCCCGACAGAGCCCAGTAGAGCCCGACAGAGCCCGACAGGGCCTGACAGGGCCCGACAGGGCCCAGTAGAGCCTGACAGAGCCCGACAGAGCCCAGTAGAGCCCAGTAGAGCCCGACAGAGCCCGACAGAGCCCGACAGAGCCCGACAGGGCCCGACAGAGCCCGACAGAGCCCGACAGGGCCCGACAGAGCCCGACAGAGCCCGACAGGGCCCGACAGGGCCCAGTAGAGCCCGACAGAGCCCGACAGAGCCCAGTAGAGCCCAGTAGAGCCCGACAGGGCCCGACAGGGCCCGACAGGGCCCAGTAGAGCCCGACAGAGCCCGACAGAGCCTGACAGAGCCCGACAGGGACCGACAGGGCCCGACAGAGCCCGACAGAGCCCGACAGGGCCCGACAGGGCCCAGTAGAGCCCGACAGAGCCCGACAGAGCCCGACAGAACCCGACAGAGCCCGACAGGGCCCGACAGGGCCCGACAGAGCCCGACAGGGCCCGACAGAGCCCGACAGAGCCCGACAGGGCCCGACAGGGCCCAGTAGAGCCCGACAGAGCCCGACAGAGCCCGACAGGGCCCGACAGGGCCCGACAGGGCCCGACAGAGCCCGACAGGGCCCGACAGGGCCCGACAGAGCCCAGTAGAGCCCGACAGAGCCCGACAGAGCCCGACAGGGCCCGACAGGGCCCAGTAGAGCCCGACAGAGCCCGACAGAGCCCGACAGGGCCCGACAGAGCCCGACAGAGCCCGACAGGGCCCGACAGAGCCCGACAGAGCCCGACAGGGCCCAGTAGAGCCCGACAGAGCCCGACAGAGCCCGACAGAGCCCGACAGGGCCCGACAGGGCCCAGTAGAGCCCGACAGAGCCCGACAGGGCCCGACAGAGCCCGACAGAGCCCGACAGAGCCCGATATGGCCCGACAGAGCCCGACAGAGCCCGACAGAGCCCGACAGGGCCCGACAGGGCCCAGTAGAGACCGACAGAGCCCGACAGAGCCCGACAGAACCCGACAGGGCCCAGTAGAGCCCGACAGAGCCCGACAGAGCCCGACAGAGCCCGACAGGGCCCAGTAGAGCCCGACAGAGCCCGACAGAGCCCGACAGAGCCCGACAGGCCCGACAGAGCCCGACAGAGCCCGACAGAGCCCGACAGGGCCCAGTAGAGCCCGACAGAGCCCGACAGGGCCCGACAGTGCCCGACAGAGCCCGACAGAGCCCGACAGAGCCCGACAGGGCCCAGTAGAGCCCGACAGAGCCCGACAGAGCCCGACAGAGCCCGACAGGGCCCGACAGAGCCCGACAGAGCCCGACAGGACCCGACAGGGCCCGACAGAGCCCGACAGGGCCCGACAGAGCCCGACAGAGCCCGACAGAGCCCGACAGGGCCCGACAGAGCCCGACAGAGCCCGACAGGGCCCAGTAGAGCCCGACAGAGCCCGACAGAGCCCGACAGAGCCCAACAGAGCCCGACAGAGCCCAGTAGAGCCCGACAGAGCCCGACAGAGCCCGACAGAGCCCGACAGGGCCCGACAGGGCCCAGTAGAGCCCGACAGAGCCCGACAGAGCCCGACAGAGCCCGACAGGGCCCGACAGGGCCCGACAGAGCCCGACAGGGCCCGACAGGGCCCGACAGGGCCCAGTAGAGCCCGACAGAGCCCGACAGAGCCCGACAGAACCCGTCAGAGCCCGACAGAGCCCGACAGAGCCCGACAGAGCCCGACAGGGCCCAGTAGAGCCCGACAGAGCCCGACAGAGCCCGACAGAGACCGACAGGGCCCGACAGAGCCCGACAAGCCCGACAGAGCCCGACAGGGCCCGACAGGGCCCAGTAGAGCCCGACAGAGCCCGACAGGGCCCGACAGAGCCCGACAGAGCCCGACAGAGCCCGATATGGCCTGACAGAGCCCGACAGAGCCCGACAGAGCCCGACAGGGCCCGACAGGGCCCAGTAGAGCCCGACAGAGCCCGACAGAGCCCGACAGAACCCGACAGAGCCCGACAGGGCCCGACAGAGCCCGACAGAGCCCGACAGGGCCCGACAGAGCCCGACAGAGCCCGACAGGGCCCGACTGGGCCCAGTAGAGCCCGACAGAGCCCGACAGAGCCCGACAGGGCCCGACAGAGCCCGACAGGGCCCGACAGGGCCCGACAGAGCCCAGTAGAGCCCGACAGAGCCCGACAGAGCCCGACAGGGCCCGACAGGGCCCAGTAGAGCCCGACAGAGCCCGACAGAGCCCGACAGGGCCCGACAGAGCCCGACAGAGCCCGACAGGGCCCGACAGGGCCCGACAGGGCCCAGTAGAGCCCGACAGAGCCCGACAGAGCCCGACAGAACCCGTCAGAGCCCGACAGAGCCCGACAGGGCCCGACAGAGCCCGACAGAGCCCGACAGGGCCCAGTAGAGCCCGACAGAGCCCGACAGAGCCCGACAGAGCCCGACAGGGCCCGACAGGGCCCAGTAGAGCCCGACAGAGCCCGACAGGGCCCGACAGAGCCCGACAGAGCCCGACAGAGCCCGATATGGCCCGACAGAGCCCGACAGAGCCCGACAGAGCCCGACAGGGCCCGACAGGGCCCAGTAGAGCCCGACAGAGCCCGTCAGAGCCCGACAGAACCCGTCAGAGCCCGACAGAGCCCGACAGGGCCCGACAGAGCCCGACAGAGCCCGACAGGGCCCAGTAGAACCCGACAGAGCCCGACAGAGCCCGACAGAGCCCGACAGGGCCCGACAGAGCCCGACAGAGCCCGACAGGGCCCAGTAGAGCCCGACAGAGCCCGACAGAGCCCGACAGAGCCCGACAGGGCCCGACAGAGCCCGACAGAGCCCGACAGGGCCCAGTAGAGCCCGACAGAGCCCGACAGAGCCCGACAGAGCCCGACAGAGCCCGACAGGGCCCGACAGGGCCCGACAGAGCCCGACAGGACCCGACAGGGCCCGACAGAGCCCGACAGGGCCCGACAGAGCCCGACAGAGCCCGACAGAGCCCGACAGGGCCCGACAGAGCCCGACAGAGCCCGACAGGGCCCAGTAGAGCCCGACAGAGCCCGACAGAGCCCGACAGAGCCCGACAGAGCCCTGTAGAGCCCGACAGAGCCCGACAGAGCCCGACAGAGCCCGACAGGGCCCGACAGGGCCCAGTAGAGCCCGACAGAGCCCGACAGAGCCCGACAGAGCCCGACAGGGCCCGACAGAGCCCGACAGAGCCCGACAGGGCCCGACAGGGCCCGACAGAGCCCAGTAGAGCCCGACAGAGCCCGACAGAGCCCGACAGAACCCGTCAGAGCCCGACAGAGCCCGACAGAGCCCGACAGGGCCCAGTAGAGCCCGACAGAGCCCGACAGAGCCCGACAGAGACCGACAGGGCCCGACAGAGCCCGACAGAGCCCGACAGAGCCCGACAGGGCCCGACAGGGCCCAGTAGAGCCCGACAGAGCCCGACAGGGCCCGACAGAGCCCGACAGAGCCCGACAGAGCCCGACAGAGCCCGACAGGGCCCGACAGGGCCCAGTAGAGCCCGACAGAGCCCGACAGAGCCCGACAGAACCCGACAGAGCCCGACAGGGCCCGACAGAGCCCGACAGAGCCCGACAGAGCCCGACAGGGCCCGACAGGGCCCAGTAGAGCCCGACAGAGCCCGACAGAGCCCGACAGGGCCCGACAGGGCCCGACAGGGCCCGACAGAGCCCGACAGGGCCCAACAGGGCCCGACAGAGCCCAGTAGAGCCCGACAGAGCCCGACAGAGCCCGACAGGGCCCGACAGGGCCCAGTAGAGCCCGACAGAGCCCGACAGAGCCCGACAGGGCCCGACAGAGCCCGACAGAGCCCGACAGGGCCCGACAGGGCCCGACAGGGCCCAGTAGAGCCCGACAGAGCCCGACAGAGCCCGACAGAACCCGTCAGAGCCCGACAGAGCCCGACAGGGCCCGACAGAGCCCGACAGAGCCCGACAGGGCCCAGTAGAGCCCGACAGAGCCCGACAGAGCCCGACAGAGCCCGACAGGGCCCGACAGGGCCCAGTAGAGCCCGACAGAGCCCGACAGGGCCCGACAGAGCCCGACAGAGCCCGATATGGCCCGACAGAGCCCGACAGAGCCCGACTGAGCCCGACAGGGCCCGACAGGGCCCAGTAGAGACCGACAGAGCCCGACAGGGCCCGACAGAGCCCGACAGAGCCCGACAGGGCCCGACAGGGCCCAGTAGAGCCCGACAGAGCCCGACAGAGCCCAGTAGAGCCCAGTAGAGCCCGACAGGGCCCGACAGGGCCCGACAGGGCCCAGTAGAGCCCGACAGAGCCCGACAGAGCCTGACAGAGCCCGACAGGGACCGACAGGGCCCGACAGGGCCCGACAGAGCCCGACAGGGCCCGACAGGGCCCAGTAGAGCCCGACAGAGCCCGACAGAGCCCGACAGAACCCGACAGAGCCCGACAGGGCCCGACAGAGCCCGACAGAGCCCGACAGAGCCCGACAGAGCCCGACAGGGCCCGACAGAGCCCGACAGAGCCCGACAGGACCCGACAGGGCCCGACAGAGCCCGACAGGGCCCAGTAGAGCCCGACAGAGCCCGACAGAGCCCGACAGAGCCCGACAGAGCCCAGTAGAGCCCGACAGAGCCCGACAGAGCCCGACAGAGCCCGACAGGGCCCGACAGGGCCCAGTAGAGCCCGACAGAGCCCGACAGAGCCCGACAGGGCCCGACAGAGCCCGACAGAGCCCGACAGGGCCCAGTAGAGCCCGACAGAGCCCGACAGAGCCCGACAGAGCCCAATAGAGCCCGACAGAACCCGACAGAGCCCGACAGAGCCCGACAGAGCCCAGTAGAGCCCGACAGAGCCCGACAGGGCCTGACAGGGCCCGACAGGGCCCAGTAGAGCCGGACAGAGCCCGACAGAGCCCAGTAGAGCCCAGTAGAGCCCGACAGAGCCCGACAGAGCCCGACAGAGCCCGACAGGGCCCGACAGAGCCCGACAGAGCCCGACAGGGCCCGACAGAGCCCGACAGAGCCCGACAGGGCCCGACAGGGCCCAGTAGAGCCCGACAGAGCCCGACAGAGCCCAGTAGAGCCCAGTAGAGCCCGACAGGGCCCGACAGGGCCCGACAGGGCCCAGTAGAGCCCGACAGAGCCCGACAGAGCCTGACAGAGCCCGACAGGGACCGACAGGGCCCGACAGGGCCCGACAGAGCCCGACAGGGCCCGACAGGGCCCAGTAGAGCCCGACAGAGCCCGACAGAGCCCGACAGAACCCGTCAGAGCCCGACAGAGCCCGACAGGGCCCGACAGAGCCCGACAGAGCCCGACAGGGCCCAGTAGAGCCCGACAGAGCCCGACAGAGCCCGACAGAGCCCGACAGGGCCCGACAGGGCCCAGTAGAGCCCGACAGAGCCCGACAGGGCCCGACAGAGCCCGACAGAGCCCGATATGGCCCGACAGAGCCCGACAGAGCCCGACTGAGCCCGACAGGGCCCGACAGGGCCCAGTAGAGACCGACAGAGCCCGACAGAGCCCGACAGAACCCGACAGGGCCCAGTAGAGCCCGACAGAGCCCGACAGAGCCCGACAGAGCCCGACAGGGCCCAGTAGAGCCCGACAGAGCCCGACAGAGCCCGACAGAGCCCGACAGGCCCGACAGAGCCCGACAGAGCCCAACAGAGCCCGACAGGGCCCAGTAGAGCCCGACAGAGCCCGACAGGGCCCGACAGAGCCCGACAGAGCCCGACAGGGCCCAGTAGAGCCCGACAGAGCCCGACAGAGCCCGACAGAGCCCGACAGAGCCCGACAGGGCCCGACAGAGCCCGACAGAGCCCGACAGGACCCGACAGGGCCCGACAGAGCCCGACAGGGCCCGACAGAGCCCGACAGAGCCCGACAGAGCCCGACAGGGCCCGACAGAGCCCGACAGAGCCCGACAGGGCCCAGTAGAGCCCGACAGAGCCCGACAGAGCCCGACAGAGCCCGACAGAGCCCGACAGAGCCCAGTAGAGCCCGACAGAGCCCGACAGAGCCCGACAGAGCCCGACAGAGCCCGACAGGGCCCGACAGAGCCCGACAGAGCCCGACAGGGCCCAGTAGAGCCCGACAGAGCCCGACAGAGCCCGACAGAGCCCAATAGAGCCCGACAGAACCCGACAGAGCCCGACAGAGCCAGACAGAGCCCAGTAGAGCCCGACAGAGCCCGACAGGGCCTGACAGGGCCCGACAGGGCCCAGTAGAGCCGGACAGAGCCCGACAGAGCCCAGTAGAGCCCAGTAGAGCCCGACAGAGCCCGACAGAGCCCGACAGAGCCCGACAGGGCCCGACAGAGCCCGACAGAGCCCGACAGGGCCCGACAGAGCCCGACAGAGCCCGACAGGGCCCGACAGGGCCCAGTAGAGCCCGACAGAGCCCGACAGAGCCCAGTAGAGCCCAGTAGAGCCCGACAGGGCCCGACAGGGCCCAACAGGGCCCAGTAGAGCCCGACAGAGCCCGACAGAGCCTGACAGAGCCCGACAGGGACCGACAGGGCCCGACAGGGCCCGACAGAGCCCAGTAGAGCCCGACAGAGCCCGACAGAGCCCGACAGAACCCGACAGAGCCCGACAGGGCCCGACAGAGCCCGACAGAGCCCGACAGAGCCCGACAGAGCCCGACAGGGCCCGACAGAGCCCGACAGAGCCCGACAGGACCCGACAGGGCCCGACAGAGCCCGACAGGGCCCGACAGAGCCCGACAGAGCCCGACAGAGCCCGACAGGGCCCGACAGAGCCCGACAGAGCCCGACAGGGCCCAGTAGAGCCCGACAGAGCCCGACAGAGCCCGACAGAGCCCGACAGAGCCCAGTAGAGCCCGACAGAGCCCGACAGAGCCCGACAGAGCCCGACAGGGCCCGACAGGGCCCAGTAGAGCCCGACAGAGCCCGACAGAGCCCGACAGAGCCCGACAGGGCCCGACAGAGCCCGACAGAGCCCGACAGGGCCCGACAGGGCCCGACAGGGCCCAGTAGAGCCCGACAGAGCCCGACAGAGCCCGACAGGGCCCAGTAGAGCCCGACAGAGCCCGACAGAGCCCGACAGAACCCGTCAGAGCCCGACAGAGCCCGACAGAGACCGACAGGGCCCGACAGAGCCCGACAGAGCCCGACAGAGCCCGACAGGGCCCGACAGGGCCCAGTAGAGCCCGACAGAGCCCGACAGGGCCCGACAGAGCCCGACAGAGCCCGACAGAGCCCGACAGGGCCCGACAGGGCCCAGTAGAGCCCGACAGAGCCCGACAGAGCCCGACAGAACCCGACAGAGCCCGACAGGGCCCGACAGAGCCCGACAGAGCCCGACAGAGCCCGACAGGGCCCGACAGAGCCCGACAGAGCCCGACAGGGCCCAGTAGAGCCCGACAGAGCCCGACAGAGCCCGACAGAGCCCGACAGAGCCCGACAGAGCCCGACAGGGCCCGACAGAGCCCGACAGGGCCCAGTAGAGCCCGACAGAGCCCGACAGAGCCCGACAGAGCCCAATAGAGCCCGACAGAACCCGACAGAGCCCGACAGAGCCCGACAGAGCCCAGTAGAGCCCGACAGAGCCCGACAGGGCCTGACAGGGCCCGACAGGGCCCAGTAGAGCCGGACAGAGCCCGACAGAGCCCAGTAGAGCCCAGTAGAGCCCGACAGAGCCCGACAGAGCCCGACAGAGCCCGACAGGGCCCGACAGAGCCCGACAGAGCCCGACAGGGCCCGACAGAGCCCGACAGAGCCCGACAGGGCCCGACAGGGCCCAGTAGAGCCCGACAGAGCCCGACAGAGCCCAGTAGAGCCCAGTAGAGCCCGACAGGGCCCGACAGGGCCTGACAGAGCCCGACAGGGACCGACAGGGCCCGACAGGGCCCGACAGAGCCCGACAGGGCCCGACAGGGCCCAGTAGAGCCCGACAGAGCCCGACAGAGCCCGACAGAACCCGACAGAGCCCGACAGGGCCCGACAGAGCCCGACAGAGCCCGACAGGGCCCGACAGAGCCCGACAGAGCCCGACAGGGCCCGACAGGGCCCAGTAGAGCCCGACAGAGCCCGACAGAGCCCGACAGGGCCCGACAGGGCCCGACAGGGCCCGACAGAGCCCGACAGGGCCCGACAGGGCCCGACAGAGCCCAGTAGAGCCCGACAGAGCCCGACAGAGCCCGACAGGGCCCGACAGGGACCAGTAGAGCCCGACAGAGCCCGACAGAGCCCGACAGGGCCCGACAGAGCCCGACAGAGCCCGACAGGGCCCGACAGAGCCCGACAGAGCCCGACAGGGCCCAGTAGAGCCCGACAGAGCCCGACAGAGCCCGACAGAGCCCGACAGGGTCCGACAGGGCCCGATATGGCCCGACAGAGCCCGACAGAGCCCGACAGGGCCCGACAGAGCCCGACAGAGCCCGATATGGCCCGACAGAGCCCGACAGAGCCCGACAGAGCCCGACAGGGCCCGACAGGGCCCAGTAGAGACCGACAGAGCCCGACAGAGCCCGACAGAACCCGACAGGGCCCAGTAGAGCCCGACAGAGCCCGACAGAGCCCGACAGAGCCCGACAGGGCCCAGTAGAGCCCGACAGAGCCCGACAGAGCCCGACAGAGCCCGACAGGCCCGACAGAGCCCGACAGAGCCCGACAGAGCCCGACAGGGCCCAGTAGAGCCCGACAGAGCCCGACAGGGCCCGACAGTGCCCGACAGAGCCCGACAGAGCCCGACAGAGCCCGACAGGGCCCAGTAGAGCCCGACAGAGCCCGACAGAGCCCGACAGAGCCCGACAGGGCCCGACAGAGCCCGACAGAGCCCGACAGGACCCGACAGGGCCCGACAGAGCCCGACAGGGCCCGACAGAGCCCGACAGAGCCCGACAGAGCCCGACAGGGCCCGACAGAGCCCGACAGAGCCCGACAGGGCCCAGTAGAGCCCGACAGAGCCCGACAGAGCCCGACAGAGCCCAACAGAGCCCGACAGAGCCCAGTAGAGCCCGACAGAGCCCGACAGAGCCCGACAGAGCCCGACAGGGCCCGACAGAGCCCGACAGAGCCCGACAGGGCCCGACAGGGCCCAGTAGAGCCCGACAGAGCCCGACAGAGCCCGACAGAACCCGTCAGAGCCCGACAGAGCCCGACAGAGCCCGACAGAGCCCGACAGGGCCCAGTAGAGCCCGACAGAGCCCGACAGAGCCCAACAGAGACTGACAGGGCCCGACAGAGCCCGACAGAGCCCGACAGAGCCCGACAGGGCCCGACAGGGCCCAGTAGAGCCCGACAGAGCCCGACAGAGCCCAACAGAGACTGACAGGGCCCGACAGAGCCCGACAGAGCCCGACAGAGCCCGACAGGGCCCGACAGGGCCCAGTAGAGCCCGACAGAGCCCGACAGGGCCCGACAGAGCCCGACAGAGCCCGACAGAGCCCGATATGGCCTGACAGAGCCCGACAGAGCCCGACAGAGCCCGACAGGGCCCGACAGGGCCCAGTAGAGCCCAACAGAGCCCGACAGAGCCCGACAGAACCCGACAGAGCCCGACAGGGCCCGACAGAGCCCGACAGGGCCCGACAGAGCCCAGTAGAGCCCGACAGAGCCCGACAGAGCCCGACAGGGCCCGACAGGGCCCAGTAGAGCCCGACAGAGGCCGACAGAGCCCGACAGGGCCCGACAGAGCCCGACAGAGCCCGACAGGGCCCGACAGAGCCCGACAGAGCCCGACAGGGCCCAGTAGAGCCCGACAGAGCCCGACAGAGCCCGACAGAGCCCGACAGGGCCCGACAGGGCCCAGTAGAGCCCGACAGAGCCCGACAGGGCCCGACAGAGCCCGACAGAGCCCGACAGAGCCCGATATGGCCCGACAGAGCCCGACAGAGCCCGACAGAGCCCGACAGGGCCCGACAGGGCCCAGTAGAGACCGACAGAGCCCGACAGAGCCCGACAGAACCCGACAGGGCCCAGTAGAGCCCGACAGAGCCCGACAGAGCCCGACAGAGCCCGACAGGGCCCAGTAGAGCCCGACAGAGCCCGACAGAGCCCGACAGAGCCCGACAGGCCCGACAGAGCCCGACAGAGCCCGACAGAGCCCGACAGGGCCCAGTAGAGCCCGACAGAGCCCGACAGGGCCCGACAGTGCCCGACAGAGCCCGAAAGAGCCCGACAGAGCCCGACAGGGCCCAGTAGAGCCCGACAGAGCCCGACAGAGCCCGACAGAGCCCGACAGGGCCCGACAGAGCCCGACAGAGCCCGACAGGACCCGACAGGGCCCGACAGAGCCCGACAGGGCCCGACAGAGCCCGACAGAGCCCGACAGAGCCCGACAGGGCCCGACAGAGCCCGACAGAGCCCGACAGGGCCCAGTAGAGCCCGACAGAGCCCGACAGAGCCCGACAGAGCCCAACAGAGCCCGACAGAGCCCAGTAGAGCCCGACAGAGCCCGACAGAGCCCGACAGAGCCCGACAGGGCCCGACAGGGCCCAGTAGAGCCCGACAGAGCCCGACAGAGCCCGACAGAGCCCGACAGGGCCCGACAGGGCCCGACAGAGCCCGACAGGGCCCGACAGGGCCCGACAGGGCCCAGTAGAGCCCGACAGAGCCCGACAGAACCCGTCAGAGCCCGACAGAGCCCGACAGAGCCCGACAGAGCCCGACAGGGCCCAGTAGAGCCCGACAGAGCCCGACAGAGCCCGACAGAGACCGACAGGGCCCGACAGAGCCCGACAAAGCCCGACAGAGCCCGACAGGGCCCGACAGGGCCCAGTAGAGCCCGACAGAGCCCGACAGGGCCCGACAGAGCCCGACAGAGCCCGACAGAGCCCGATATGGCCTGACAGAGCCCGACAGAGCCCGACAGAGCCCGACAGGGCCCGACAGGGCCCAGTAGAGCCCGACAGAGCCCGACAGAGCCCGACAGAACCCGACAGAGCCCGACAGGGCCCGACAGAGCCCGACAGAGCCCGACAGGGCCCGACAGAGCCCGACAGAGCCCGACAGGGCCCGACTGGGCCCAGTAGAGCCCGACAGAGCCCGACAGAGCCCGACAGGGCCCGACAGGGCCCGACAGGGCCCGACAGAGCCCGACAGGGCCCGACAGGGCCCGACAGAGCCCAGTAGAGCCCGACAGAGCCCGACAGAGCCCGACAGAGCCCGACAGGGCCCAGTAGAGCCCGACAGAGCCCGACAGAGCCCGACAGGGCCCGACAGAGCCCGACAGAGCCCGACAGGGCCCGACAGGGCCCAGTAGAGCCCGACAGAGCCCGACAGAGCCCGACAGAACCCGTCAGAGCCCGACAGAGCCCGACAGGGCCCGACAGAGCCCGACAGAGCCCGACAGGGCCCAGTAGAGCCCGACAGAGCCCGACAGAGCCCGACAGAGCCCGACAGGGCCCGACAGGGCCCAGTAGAGCCCGACAGAGCCCGACAGGGCCCGACAGAGCCCGACAGAGCCCGACAGAGCCCGATATGGCCCGACAGAGCCCGACAGAGCCCGACAGAGCCCGACAGGGCCCGACAGGGCCCAGTAGAGCCCGACAGAGCCCGACAGAGCCCGACAGAACCCGTCAGAGCCCGACAGAGCCCGACAGGGCCCGACAGAGCCCGACAGAGCCCGACAGGGCCCAGTAGAGCCCGACAGAGCCCGACAGAGCCCGACAGAGCCCGACAGGGCCCGACAGAGCCCGACAGAGCCCGACAGGGCCCAGTAGAGCCCGACAGAGCCCGACAGAGCCCGACAGAGCCCGACAGGGCCCGACAGAGCCCGACAGAGCCCGACAGGGCCCAGTAGAGCCCGACAGAGCCCGACAGAGCCCGACAGAGCCCGACAGGGCCCGACAGAGCCCGACAGAGCCCGACAGGACCCGACAGGGCCCGACAGAGCCCGACAGGGCCCGACAGAGCCCGACAGAGCCCGACAGAGCCCGACAGGGCCCGACAGAGCCCGACAGAGCCCGACAGGGCCCAGTAGAGCCCGACAGAGCCCGACAGAGCCCGACAGAGCCCGACAGAGCCCAGTAGAGCCCGACAGAGCCCGACAGAGCCCGACAGAGCCCGACAGGGCCCGACAGGGCCCAGTAGAGCCCGACAGAGCCCGACAGAGCCCGACAGAGCCCGACAGGGCCCGACAGAGCCCGACAGAGCCCGACAGGGCCCGACAGGGCCCGACAGGGCCCAGTAGAGCCCGACAGAGCCCGACAGAGCCCGACAGAACCCGTCAGAGCTCGACAGAGCCCGACAGAGCCCGACAGGGCCCAGTAGAGCCCGACAGAGCCCGACAGAGCCCGACAGAGACCGACAGGGCCCGACAGAGCCCGACAGAGCCCGACAGAGCCCGACAGGGCCCGACAGGGCCCAGTATAGCCCGACAGAGCCCGACAGGGCCCGACAGAGCCCGACAGAGCCCGACAGAGCCCGACAGAGCCCAGTAGAGCCCGACAGAGCCCGACAGAGCCCGACAGAACCCGACAGAGCCCGACAGGGCCCGACAGAGCCCGACAGAGCCCGACAGAGCCCGACAGGGCCCGACAGGGCCCAGTAGAGCCCGACAGAGCCCGACAGAGCCCGACAGGGCCCGACAGGGCCCGACAGGGCCCGACAGAGCCCGACAGGGCCCAACAGGGCCCGACAGAGCCCAGTAGAGCCCGACAGAGCCCGACAGAGCCCGACAGGGCCCGACAGGGCCCAGTAGAGCCCGACAGAGCCCGACAGAGCCCGACAGGGCCCGACAGAGCCCGACAGAGCCGAACAGGGCCCGACAGGGCCCGACAGGGCCCAGTAGAGCCCGACAGAGCCCGACAGAGCCCGACAGAACCCGTCAGAGCCCGACAGAGCCCGACAGGGCCCGACAGAGCCCGACAGACCCCGACAGGGCCCAGTAGAGCCCGACAGAGCCCGACAGAGCCCGACAGAGCCCGACAGGGCCCGACAGGGCCCAGTAGAGCCCGACAGAGCCCGACAGGGCCCGACAGAGCCCGACAGAGCCCGATATGGCCCGACAGAGCCCGACAGAGCCCGACTGAGCCCGACAGGGCCCGACAGGGCCCAGTAGAGACCGACAGAGCCCGACAGAGCCCGACAGAACCCGACAGGGCCCAGTAGAGCCCGACAGAGCCCGACAGAGCCCGACAGAGCCCGACAGGGCCCAGTAGAGCCCGACAGAGCCCGACAGAGCCCGACAGAGCCCGACAGGCCCGACAGAGCCCGACAGAGCCCAACAGAGCCCGACAGGGCCCAGCAGAGCCCGACAGAGCCCGACAGGGCCCGACAGAGCCCGACAGAGCCCGACAGGGCCCAGTAGAGCCCGACAGGGCCCGACAGAGCCCGACAGAGCCCGACAGAGCCCGACAGAGCCCGACAGGGCCCGACAGAGCCCGACAGAGCCCGACAGGACCCGACAGGGCCCGACAGAGCCCGACAGGGCCCGACAGAGCCCGACAGAGCCCGACAGAGCCCGACAGGGCCCGACAGAGCCCGACAGAGCCCGACAGGGCCCAGTAGAGCCCGACAGAGCCCGACAGAGCCCGACAGAGCCCGACAGAGCCCAGTAGAGCCCGACAGAGCCCGACAGAGCCCGACAGAGCCCGACAGAGCCCGACAGGGCCCGACAGAGCCCGACAGAGCCCGACAGGGCCCAGTAGAGCCCGACAGAGCCCGACAGAGCCCGACAGAGCCCAATAGAGCCCGACAGAACCCGACAGAGCCCGACAGAGCCCGACAGAGCCCAGTAGAGCCCGACAGAGCCCGACAGGGCCTGACAGGGCCCGACAGGGCCCAGTAGAGCCGGACAGAGCCCGACAGAGCCCAGTAGAGCCCAGTAGAGCCCGACAGAGCCCGACAGAGCCCGACAGAGCCCGACAGGGCCCGACAGAGCCCGACAGAACCCGACAGGGCCCGACAGAGCCCGACAGAGCCCGACAGGGCCCGACAGGGCCCAGTAGAGCCCGACAGAGCCCGACAGAGCCCAGTAGAGCCCAGTAGAGCCCGACAGGGCCCGACAGGGCCCGACAGGGCCCAGTAGAGCCCGACAGAGCCCGACAGAGCCTGACAGAGCCCGACAGGGACCGACAGGGCCCGACAGGGCCCGACAGAGCCCGACAGGGCCCGACAGGGCCCAGTAGAGCCCGACAGAGCCCGACAGAGCCCGACAGAACCCGACAGAGCCCGACAGGGCCCGACAGAGCCCGACAGAGCCCGACAGGGCCCGACAGAGCCCGACAGAGCCCGACAGAGCCCGACAGGGCCCAGTAGAGCCCGACAGAGCCCGACAGAGCCCGACAGGGCCCGACAGGGCCCGACAGGGCCCGACAGAGCCTGACAGGGCCCGACAGGGCCCGACAGAGCCCAGTAGAGCCCGACAGAGCCCGACAGAGCCCGACAGGGCCCGACAGGGACCAGTAGAGCCCGACAGAGCCCAACAGAGCCCGACAGGGCCCGACAGAGCCCGACAGAGCCCGACAGGGCCCGACAGAGCCCGACAGAGCCCGACAGGGCCCAGTAGAGCCCGACAGAGCCCGACAGAGCCCGACAGAGCCCGACAGGGCCCGACAGGGCCCAGTAGAGCCCGACAGAGCCCGACAGGTCCCGACAGAGCCCGACAGAGCCCGATATGGCCCGACAGAGCCCGACAGAGCCCGACAGAGCCCGACAGGGCCCGACAGGGCCCAGTAGAGACCGACAGAGCCCGACAGAGCCCGACAGAACCCGACAGGGCCCAGTAGAGCCCGACAGAGCCCGACAGAGCCCGACAGAGCCCGACAGGGCCCAGTAGAGCCCGACAGAGCCCGACAGAGCCCGACAGAGCCCGACAGGCCCGACAGAGCCCGACAGAGCCCGACAGAGCCCGACAGGGCCCAGTAGAGCCCGACAGAGCCCGACAGGGCCCGACAGTGCCCGACAGAGCCCGACAGAGCCCGACAGAGCCCGACAGGGCCCAGTAGAGCCCGACAGAGCCCGACAGAGCCCGACAGAGCCCGACAGGGCCCGACAGAGCCCGACAGAGCCC
Organism: Caloenas nicobarica; assembly: GCF_036013445.1. Classification (NCBI taxonomy): domain Eukaryota; kingdom Metazoa; phylum Chordata; class Aves; order Columbiformes; family Columbidae; genus Caloenas; species Caloenas nicobarica. Next base: position 34,194 of record NW_027017593.1, read on the forward strand.
GACAGGACCCGACAGGGCCCGACAGAGCCCGACAGGGCCCGACAGAGCCCGACAGAGCCCGACAGGGCCCAGTAGAGCCCGACAGAGCCCGACAGAGCCCGACAGAGCCCAACAGAGCCCGACAGAGCCCAGTAGAGCCCGACAGAGCCCGACAGAGCCCGACAGAGCCCGACAGGGCCCGACAGAGCCCGACAGAGCCCGACAGGGCCCGACAGGGCGCAGTAGAGCCCGACAGAGCCCGAGAGAGCCCGACAGAACCCGTCAGAGCCCGACAGAGCCCGACAGAGCCCGACAGAGCCCGACAGGGCCCAGTAGAGCCCGACAGAGCCCGACAGAGCCCAACAGAGACTGACAGGGCCCGACAGAGCCCGACAGAGCCCGACAGAGCCCGACAGGGCCCGACAGGGCCCAGTAGAGCCCGACAGAGCCCGACATGGCCCGACAGAGCCCGACAGAGCCCGACAGAGCCCGATATGGCCTGACAGAGCCCGACAGAGCCCGACAGAGCCCGACAGGGCCCGACAGGGCCCAGTAGAGCCCGACAGAGCCCGACAGAGCCCGACAGAGCCCGACAGAGCCCGACAGGGCCCGACAGAGCCCGACAGGGCCCGACAGAGCCCGACAGGGCCCAACAGGGCCCGACAGAGCCCAGTAGAGCCCGACAGAGCCCGACAGAGCCCGACAGGGCCCGACAGGGCCCAGTAGAGCCCGACAGAGCCCGACAGAGACCGACAGGGCCCGACAGAGCCCGACAGAGCCCGACAGGGCCCGACAGGGCCCGACAGGGCCCAGTAGAGCCCGACAGAGCCCGACAGAGCCCGACAGAACCCGTCAGAGCCCGACAGAGCCCGACAGGGCCCAGTAGAGCCCGACAGAGCCCGACAGAGCCCGACAGAGCCCGACAGGGCCCGACAGGCCCAGTAGAGCCCGACAGAGCCCGACAGGGCCCGACAGAGCCCGACAGAGCCCGACAGAGCCCGATATGGCCCGACAGAGCCCGACAGAGCCCGACAGAGCCCGACAGGGCCCGACAGGGCCCAGTAGAGACCGACAGAGCCCGACAGAGCCCGACAGAACCCGACAGGGCCCAGTAGAGCCCGACAGAGCCCGACAGAGCCCGACAGAGCCCGACAGGGCCCAGTAGAGCCCGACAGAGCCCGACAGAGCCCGACAGAGCCCGACAGGCCCGACAGAGCCCGACAGAGCCCGACAGAGCCCGACAGGGCCCAGTAGAGCCCGACAGAGCCCGACAGGGCCCCGACAGTGCCCGACAGAGCCCGACAGAGCCCGACAGAGCCCGACAGGGCCCAGTAGAGCCCGACAGAGCCCGACAGAGCCCGACAGAGCCCGACAGGGCCCGACAGAGCCCGACAGAGCCCGACAGGACCCGACAGGGCCCGACAGAGCCCGACAGGGCCCGACAGAGCCCGACAGAGCCCGACAGAGCCCGACAGGGCCCGACAGAGCCCGACAGAGCCCGACAGGGCCCAGTAGAGCCCGACAGAGCCCGACAGAGCCCGACAGAGCCCAACAGAGCCCGACAGAGCCCAGTAGAGCCCGACAGAGCCCGACAGAGCCCGACAGAGCCCGACAGAGCCCGACAGAGCCCAGTAGAGCCCGACAGAGCCCGACAGAGCCCGACAGAGCCCGACAGGGCCCGACAGAGCCCGACAGAGCCCGACAGGGCCCGACAGGGCCCGACAGGGCCCAGTAGAGCCCGACAGAGCCCGACAGAGCCCGACAGAACCCGTCAGAGCCCGACAGAGCCCGACAGAGCCCGACAGAGCCCGACAGGGCCCAGTAGAGCCGGACAGAGCCCGACAGAGCCCAGTAGAGCCCAGTAGAGCCCGACAGAGCCCGACAGAGCCCGACAGAGCCCGACAGGGCCCGACAGAGCCCGACAGAACCCGACAGGGCCCGACAGAGCCCGACAGAGCCCGACAGGGCCCGACAGGGCCCAGTAGAGCCCGACAGAGCCCGACAGAGCCCAGTAGAGCCCAGTAGAGCCCGACAGGGCCCGACAGGGCCCGACAGGGCCCAGTAGAGCCCGACAGAGCCCGACAGAGCCTGACAGAGCCCGACAGGGACCGACAGGGCCCGACAGGGCCCGACAGAGCCCGACAGGGCCCGACAGGGCCCAGTAGAGCCCGACAGAGCCCGACAGAGCCCGACAGAACCCGACAGAGCCCGACAGGGCCCGACAGAGCCCGACAGAGCCCGACAGGGCCCGACAGAGCCCGACAGAGCCCGACAGAGCCCGACAGGGCCCAGTAGAGCCCGACAGAGCCCGACAGAGCCCGACAGGGCCCGACAGGGCCCGACAGGGCCCGACAGAGCCTGACAGGGCCCGACAGGGCCCGACAGAGCCCAGTAGAGCCCGACAGAGCCCGACAGAGCCCGACAGGGCCCGACAGGGACCAGTAGAGCCCGACAGAGCCCAACAGAGCCCGACAGGGCCCGACAGAGCCCGACAGAGCCCGACAGGGCCCGACAGAGCCCGACAGAGCCCGACAGGGCCCAGTAGAGCCCGACAGAGCCCGACAGAGCCCGACAGAGCCCGACAGGGCCCGACAGGGCCCAGTAGAGCCCGACAGAGCCCGACAGGTCCCGACAGAGCCCGACAGAGCCCGATATGGCCCGACAGAGCCCGACAGAGCCCGACAGAGCCCGACAGGGCCCGACAGGGCCCAGTAGAGACCGACAGAGCCCGACAGAGCCCGACAGAACCCGACAGGGCCCAGTAGAGCCCGACAGAGCCCGACAGAGCCCGACAGAGCCCGACAGGGCCCAGTAGAGCCCGACAGAGCCCGACAGAGCCCGACAGAGCCCGACAGGCCCGACAGAGCCCGACAGAGCCCGACAGAGCCCGACAGGGCCCAGTAGAGCCCGACAGAGCCCGACAGGGCCCGACAGTGCCCGACAGAGCCCGACAGAGCCCGACAGAGCCCGACAGGGCCCAGTAGAGCCCGACAGAGCCCGACAGAGCCCGACAGAGCCCGACAGGGCCCGACAGAGCCCGACAGAGCCCGACAGGACCCGACAGGGCCCGACAGAGCCCGACAGGGCCCGACAGAGCCCGACAGAGCCCGACAGGGCCCAGTAGAGCCCGACAGAGCCCGACAGAGCCCGACAGAGCCCAACAGAGCCCGACAGAGCCCAGTAGAGCCCGACAGAGCCCGACAGAGCCCGACAGAGCCCGACAGGGCCCGACAGAGCCCGACAGAGCCCGACAGGGCCCGACAGGGCGCAGTAGAGCCCGACAGAGCCCGAGAGAGCCCGACAGAACCCGTCAGAGCCCGACAGAGCCCGACAGAGCCCGACAGAGCCCGACAGGGCCCAGTAGAGCCCGACAGAGCCCGACAGAGCCCAACAGAGACTGACAGGGCCCGACAGAGCCCGACAGAGCCCGACAGAGCCCGACAGGGCCCGACAGGGCCCAGTAGAGCCCGACAGAGCCCGACATGGCCCGACAGAGCCCGACAGAGCCCGACAGAGCCCGATATGGCCTGACAGAGCCCGACAGAGCCCGACAGAGCCCGACAGGGCCCGACAGGGCCCAGTAGAGCCCGACAGAGCCCGACAGAGCCCGACAGAGCCCGACAGAGCCCGACAGGGCCCGACAGAGCCCGACAGGGCCCGACAGAGCCCGACAGGGCCCAACAGGGCCCGACAGAGCCCAGTAGAGCCCGACAGAGCCCGACAGAGCCCGACAGGGCCCGACAGGGCCCAGTAGAGCCCGACAGAGCCCGACAGAGACCGACAGGGCCCGACAGAGCCCGACAGAGCCCGACAGGGCCCGACAGGGCCCGACAGGGCCCAGTAGAGCCCGACAGAGCCCGACAGAGCCCGACAGAACCCGTCAGAGCCCGACAGAGCCCGACAGGGCCCAGTAGAGCCCGACAGAGCCCGACAGAGCCCGACAGAGCCCGACAGGGCCCGACAGGGCCCAGTAGAGCCCGACAGAGCCCGACAGGGCCCGACAGAGCCCGACAGAGCCCGACAGAGCCCGATATGGCCCGACAGAGCCCGACAGAGCCCGACAGAGCCCGACAGGGCCCGACAGGGCCCAGTAGAGACCGACAGAGCCCGACAGAGCCCGACAGAACCCGACAGGGCCCAGTAGAGCCCGACAGAGCCCGACAGAGCCCGACAGAGCCCGACAGGGCCCAGTAGAGCCCGACAGAGCCCGACAGAGCCCGACAGAGCCCGACAGGCCCGACAGAGCCCGACAGAGCCCGACAGAGCCCGACAGGGCCCAGTAGAGCCCGACAGAGCCCGACAGGGCCCGACAGTGCCCGACAGAGCCCGACAGAGCCCGACAGAGCCCGACAGGGCCCAGTAGAGCCCGACAGAGCCCGACAGAGCCCGACAGAGCCCGACAGGGCCCGACAGAGCCCGACAGAGCCCGACAGGACCCGACAGGGCCCGACAGAGCCCGACAGGGCCCGACAGAGCCCGACAGAGCCCGACAGAGCCCGACAGGGCCCGACAGAGCCCGACAGAGCCCGACAGGGCCCAGTAGAGCCCGACAGAGCCCGACAGAGCCCGACAGAGCCCAACAGAGCCCGACAGAGCCCAGTAGAGCCCGACAGAGCCCGACAGAGCCCGACAGAGCCCGACAGAGCCCGACAGAGCCCAGTAGAGCCCGACAGAGCCCGACAGAGCCCGACAGAGCCCGACAGGGCCCGACAGAGCCCGACAGAGCCCGACAGGGCCCGACAGGGCCCGACAGGGCCCAGTAGAGCCCGACAGAGCCCGACAGAGCCCGACAGAACCCGTCAGAGCCCGACAGAGCCCGACAGAGCCCGACAGAGCCCGACAGGGCCCAGTAGAGCCCGACAGAGCCCGACAGAGCCCGACAGAGACCGACAGGGCCCGACAGAGCCCGACAAAGCCCGACAGAGCCCGACAGGGCCCGACAGGGCCCAGTAGAGCCCGACAGAGCCCGACAGGGCCCGACAGAGCCCGACAGAGCCCGACAGAGCCCGATATGGCCTGACAGAGCCCGACAGAGCCCGACAGAGCCCGACAGGGCCCGACAGGGCCCAGTAGAGCCCGACAGAGCCCGACAGAGCCCGACAGAACCCGACAGAGCCCGACAGGGCCCGACAGAGCCCGACAGAGCCCGACAGGGCCCGACAGAGCCCGACAGAGCCCGACAGGGCCCGACTGGGCCCAGTAGAGCCCGACAGAGCCCGACAGAGCCCGACAGGGCCCGACAGGGCCCGACAGGGCCCGACAGAGCCCGACAGGGCCCGACAGGGCCCGACAGAGCCCAGTAGAGCCCGACAGAGCCCGACAGAGCCCGACAGGGCCCGACAGGGCCCAGTAGAGCCCGACAGAGCCCGACAGAGCCCGACAGGGCCCGACAGAGCCCGACAGAGCCCGACAGGGCCCGACAGGGCCCGACAGGGCCCAGTAGAGCCCGACAGAGCCCGACAGAGCCCGACAGAACCCGTCAAAGCCCGACAGAGCCCGACAGGGCCCGACAGAACCCGACAGAGCCCGACAGGGCCCAGTAGAGCCCGACAGAGCCCGACAGAGCCCGACAGAGCCCGACAGAGCCCGACAGGGCCCGACAGAGCCCGACAGAGCCCGACAGGGCCCAGTAGAGCCCGACAGAGCCCGACAGAGCCCGACAGAGCCCGACAGGGCCCGACAGAGCCCGACAGAGCCCGACAGGACCCGACAGGGCCCGACAGAGCCCGACAGGGCCCGACAGAGCCCGACAGAGCCCGACAGAGCCCGACAGGGCCCGACAGAGCCTGACAGAGCCCGACAGGGCCCAGTAGAGCCCGACAGAGCCCGACAGAGCCCGACAGAGCCCAACAGAGCCCGACAGAGCCCAGTAGAGCCCGACAGAGCCCGACAGAGCCCGACAGAGCCCGACAGGGCCCGACAGGGCCCAGTAGAGCCCGACAGAGCCCGACAGAGCCCGACAGAGCCCGACAGGGCCCGACAGAGCCCGACAGAGCCCGACAGGGCCCGACAGGGCCCGACAGGGCCCAGTAGAGCCCGACAGAGCCCGACAGAGCCCGACAGAGCCCGTCAGAGCCCGACAGAGCCCGACAGAGCCCGACAGAGCCCGACAGGGCCCAGTAGAGCCCGACAGAGCCCGACAGAGCCCGACAGAGACCGACAGGGCCCGACAGAGCCCGACAGAGCCCGACAGAGCCCGACAGGGCCCGACAGGGCCCAGTAGAGCCCGACAGGGCCCGACAGAGCCCGACAGAGCCCGATATGACCTGACAGAGCCCGACAGAGCCCGACAGAGCCCGACAGGGCCCGACAGGGCCCAGTAGAGCCCGACAGAGCCCGATAGAGCCCGACAGAACCCGACAGAGCCCGACAGGGCCCGACAGAGCCCGACAGAGCCCGACAGAGCCCGACAGGGCCCGACAGGGCCCAGTAGAGCCCGACAGAGCCCGACAGAGCCCGACAGGGCCCGCCAGGGCCCGACAGGGCCCGACAGAGCCCGACAGGGCCCGACAGGGCCCGACAGAGCCCAGTAGAGCCCGACAGAGCCCGACAGAGCCCGACAGGGCCCGACAGGGCCCAGTAGAGCCCGATAGAGCCCGACAGAGCCCGACAGGGCCCGACAGAGCCCGACAGAGCCCGACAGGGCCCGACAGGGCCCGACAGGGCCCAGTAGAGCCCGACAGAGCCCGACAGAGCCCGACAGAACCCGTCAGAGCCCGACAGAGCCCGACAGGGCCCGACAGAGCCCGACAGAGCCCGACAGGGCCCAGTAGAGCCCGACAGAGCCCGACAGAGCCCGACAGAGCCCGACAGGGCCCGACAGGGCCCAGTAGAGCCCGACAGAGCCCGACAGGGCCCGACAGAGCCCGACAGAGCCCGATATGGCCCGACAGAGCCCGACAGAGCCCGACTGAGCCCGACAGGGCCCGACAGGGCCCAGTAGAGACCGACAGAGCCCGACAGAGCCCGACAGAACCCGACAGGGCCCAGTAGAGCCCGACAGAGCCCGACAGAGCCCGACAGAGCCCGACAGGGCCCAGTAGAGCCCGACAGAGCCCGACAGAGCCCGACAGAGCCCGACAGGCCCGACAGAGCCCGACAGAGCCCAACAGAGCCCGACAGGGCCCAGTAGAGCCCGACAGAGCCCGACAGGGCCCGACAGAGCCCGACAGAGCCCGACAGGGCCCAGTAGAGCCCGACAGAGCCCGACAGAGCCCGACAGAGCCCGACAGAGCCCGACAGGGCCCGACAGAGCCCGACAGAGCCCGACAGGACCCGACAGGGCCCGACAGAGCCCGACAGGGCCCGACAGAGCCCGACAGAGCCCGACAGAGCCCGACAGGGCCCAGTAGAGCCCGACAGAGCCCGACAGAGCCCGACAGAGCCCAACAGAGCCCGACAGAGCCCTGTAGAGCCCGACAGAGCCCGACAGAGCCCGACAGAGCCCGACAGAGCCCGACAGGGCCCGACAGAGCCCGACAGAGCCCGACAGGGCCCAGTAGAGCCCGACAGAGCCCGACAGAGCCCGACAGAGCCCGACAGGGCCCGACAGAGCCCGACAGAGCCCGACAGGACCCGACAGGGCCCGACAGAGCCCGACAGGGCCCGACAGAGCCCGACAGAGCCCGACAGAGGCCGACAGGGCCCGACAGAGCCTGACAGAGCCCGACAGGGCCCAGTAGAGCCCGACAGAGCCCGACAGAGCCCGACAGAGCCCAACAGAGCCCGACAGAGCCCAGTAGAGCCCGACAGAGCCCGACAGAGCCCGACAGAGCCCGACAGGGCCCGACAGGGCCCAGTAGAGCCCGACAGAGCCCGACAGAGCCCGACAGAGCCCGACAGGGCCCGACAGAGCCCGACAGAGCCCGACAGGGCCCGACAGGGCCCGACAGGGCCCAGTAGAGCCCGACAGAGCCCGACAGGGCCCGACAGTGCCCGACAGAGCCCGACAGAGCCCGACAGAGCCCGTCAGAGCCCGACAGAGCCCGACAGAGCCCGACAGAGCCCGACAGGGCCCAGTAGAGCCCGACAGAGCCCGACAGAGCCCGACAGAGACCGACAGGGCCCGACAGAGCCCGACAGAGCCCGACAGAGCCCGACAGGGCCCGACAGGGCCCAGTAGAGCCCGACAGGGCCCGACAGAGCCCGACAGAGCCCGATATGACCTGACAGAGCCCGACAGAGCCCGACAGAGCCCGACAGGGCCCGACAGGGCCCAGTAGAGCCCGACAGAGCCCGATAGAGCCCGACAGAACCCGACAGAGCCCGACAGGGCCCGACAGAGCCCGACAGAGCCCGACAGAGCCCGACAGGGCCCGACAGGGCCCAGTAGAGCCCGACAGAGCCCGACAGAGCCTGACAGGGCCCGCCAGGGCCCGACAGGGCCCGACAGAGCCCGACAGGGCCCGACAGGGCCCGACAGAGCCCAGTAGAGCCCGACAGAGCCCGACAGAGCCCGACAGGGCCCGACAGGGCCCAGTAGAGCCCGATAGAGCCCGACAGAGCCCGACAGGGCCCGACAGAGCCCGACAGAGCCCGACAGGGCCCGACAGGGCCCGACAGGGCCCAGTAGAGCCCGACAGAGCCCGACAGAGCCCGACAGAACCCGTCAGAGCCCGACAGAGCCCGACAGGGCCCGACAGAGCCCGACAGAGCCCGACAGGGCCCAGTAGAGCCCGACAGAGCCCGACAGAGCCCGACAGAGCCCGACAGGGCCCGACAGGGCCCAGTAGAGCCCGACAGAGCCCGACAGGGCCCGACAGAGCCCGACAGAGCCCGATATGGCCCGACAGAGCCCGACAGAGCCCGACTGAGCCCGACAGGGCCCGACAGGGCCCAGTAGAGACCGACAGAGCCCGACAGAGCCCGACAGAACCCGACAGGGCCCAGTAGAGCCCGACAGAGCCCGACAGAGCCCGACAGAGCCCGACAGGGCCCAGTAGAGCCCGACAGAGCCCGACAGAGCCCGACAGAGCCCGACAGGCCCGACAGAGCCCGACAGAGCCCAACAGAGCCCCACAGGGCCCAGTAGAGCCCGACAGAGCCCGACAGGGCCCGACAGAGCCCGACAGAGCCCGACAGGGCCCAGTAGAGCCCGACAGAGCCCGACAGAGCCCGACAGAGCCCGACAGAGCCCGACAGGGCCCGACAGAGCCCGACAGAGCCCGACAGGACCCGACAGGGCCCGACAGAGCCCGACAGGGCCCGACAGAGCCCGACAGAGCCCGACAGAGCCCGACAGGGCCCAGTAGAGCCCGACAGAGCCCGACAGAGCCCGACAGAGCCCAACAGAGCCCGACAGAGCCCTGTAGAGCCCGACAGAGCCCGACAGAGCCCGACAGAGCCCGACAGAGCCCGACAGGGCCCGACAGAGCCCGACAGAGCCCGACAGGGCCCAGTAGAGCCCGACAGAGCCCGACAGAGCCCAGTAGAGCCCGACAGAACCCGACAGAGCCCGACAGAGCCCGACAGAGCCCAGTAGAGCCCGACAGAGCCCGACAGGGCCTGACAGGGCCCGACAGGGCCCAGTAGAGCCGGACAGAGCCCGACAGAGCCCAGTAGAGCCCAGTAGAGCCCGACAGAGCCCGACAGAGCCCGACAGGGCCCAGTAGAGCCCGACAGAGCCCGACAGAGCCCGACAGGGCCCGACAGGGCCCAGTAGAGCCCGACAGAGCCCGACAGAGCCCAGTAGAGCCCAGTAGAGCCCGAGAGGGCCCGACAGGGCCCGACAGGGCCCAGTAGAGCCCGACAGAGCCCGACAGAGCCTGACAGAGCCCGACAGGGACCGACAGGGCCCGACAGAGCCCGACAGGGCCCGACAGGGCCCAGTAGAGCCCGACAGAGCCCGACAGAGCCCGACAGAACCCGACAGAGCCCGACAGGGCCCGACAGAGCCCGACAGAGCCCGACAGGGCCCGACAGAGCCCGACAGGGCCCGACAGGGCCCAGTAGAGCCCGACAGAGCCCGACAGAGCCCGACAGGGCCCGACAGGGCCCGACAGGGCCCGACAGAGCCCGACAGGGCCCGACAGGGCCCGACAGAGCCCAGTAGAGCCCGACAGAGCCCGACAGAGCCCGACAGGGCCCGACAGGGCCCAGTAGAGCCCGACAGAGCCCGACAGAGCCCGACAGGGCCCGACAGGGCCCAGTAGAGCCCGACAGAGCCCGACAGGGCCCGACAGAGCCCGACAGAGCCCGACAGAGCCCGATATGGCCCGACAGAGCCCGACAGAGCCCGACAGAGCCCGACAGGGCCCGACAGGGCCCAGTAGAGACCGACAGAGCCCGACAGAGCTCGACAGAACCTGACAGGGCCCAGTAGAGCCCGACAGAGCCCGACAGAGCCCGACAGAGCACGACAGGGCCCAGCAGAGCCCGACAGAGCCCGACAGAGCCCGACAGAGCCCGACAGGCCCGACAGAGCCCGACAGAGCCCGACAGAGCCCGACAGGGCCCAGTAGAGCCCGACAGAGCCCGACAGGGCCCGACAGTGCCCGACAGAGCCCGACAGAGGCCGACAGAGCCCGACAGGGCCCAGTAGAGCCCGACAGAGCCCGACAGAGCCCGACAGAGCCCGACAGGGCCCGACAGAGCCCGACAGAGCCCGACAGGGCCCGACAGGGCCCGACAGGGCCCAGTAGAGCCCGACAGAGCCCGACAGAGCCCGACAGAGCCCGTCAGAGCCCGACAGAGCCCGACAGAGCCCGACAGAGTCCGACAGGGCCCAGTAGAGCCCGACAGAGCCCGACAGAGCCCGACAGAGCCCGACAGGGCCCGACAGGGCCCAGTAGAGCCCGACAGAGCCCGACAGAGCCCGACAGGGCCCGACAGAGCCCGACAGAGCCCGACAGGGCCCGACAGGGCCCGACAGGGCCCAGTAGAGCCCGACAGAGCCCGACAGAGCCCGACAGAACCCGTCAAAGCCCGACAGAGCCCGACAGGGCCCGACAGAGCCCGACAGAGCCCGACAGGGCCCAGTAGAGCCCGACAGAGCCCGACAGAGCCCGACAGGGACCGACAGGGCCCGACAGGGCCCAGTAGAGCCCGACAGAGCCCGACATGGCCCGACAGAGCCCGACAGAGCCCGATATGGCCCGACAGAGCCCGACAGAGCCCGACAGAGCCCGACAGGGCCCGACAGGGCCCAGTAGAGCCCGACAGAGCCCGACAGAGCCCGACAGAACCCGTCAGAGCCCGACAGAGCCCGACAGGGCCCGACAGAGCCCGACAGAGCCCGACAGGGCCCAGTAGAGCCCGACAGAGCCCGACAGAGCCCGACAGAGCCCGACAGGGCCCGACAGAGCCCGACAGAGCCCGACAGGGCCCAGTAGAGCCCGACAGAGCCCGACAGAGCCCGACAGAGCCCGACAGAGCCCGACAGGGCCCGACAGAGCCCGACAGAGCCCGACAGGGCCCAGTAGAGCCCGACAGAGCCCGACAGAGCCCGACAGAGCCCGACAGGGCCCGACAGAGCCCGACAGAGCCCGACAGGACCCGACAGGGCCCGACAGAGCCCGACAGGGCCCGACAGAGCCCGACAGAGCCCGACAGAGCCCGACAGGGCCCGACAGAGCCTGACAGAGCCCGACAGGGCCCAGTAGAGCCCGACAGAGCCCGACAGAGCCCGACAGAGCCCAACAGAGCCCGACAGAGCCCAGTAGAGCCCGACAGAGCCCGACAGAGCCCGACAGAGCCCGACAGGGCCCGACAGGGCCCAGTAGAGCCCGACAGAGCCCGACAGAGCCCGACAGAGCCCGACAGGGCCCGACAGAGCCCGACAGAGCCCGACAGGGCCCGACAGGGCCCGACAGGGCCCAGTAGAGCCCGACAGAGCCCGACAGAGCCCGACAGAGCCCGTCAGAGCCCGACAGAGCCCGACAGAGCCCGACAGAGCCCGACAGGGCCCAGTAGAGCCCGACAGAGCCCGACAGAGCCCGACAGAGACCGACAGGGCCCGACAGAGCCCGACAGAGCCCGACAGAGCCCGACAGGGCCCGACAGGGCCCAGTAGAGCCCGACAGGGCCCGACAGAGCCCGACAGAGCCCGATATGACCTGACAGAGCCCGACAGAGCCCGACAGAGCCCGACAGGGCCCGACAGGGCCCAGTAGAGCCCGACAGAGCCCGATAGAGCCCGACAGAACCCGACAGAGCCCGACAGGGCCCGACAGAGCCCGACAGAGCCCGACAGAGCCCGACAGGGCCCGACAGGGCCCAGTAGAGCCCGACAGAGCCCGACAGAGCCCGACAGGGCCCGCCAGGGCCCGACAGGGCCCGACAGAGCCCGACAGGGCCCGACAGGGCCCGACAGAGCCCAGTAGAGCCCGACAGAGCCCGACAGAGCCCGACAGGGCCCGACAGGGCCCAGTAGAGCCCGATAGAGCCCGACAGAGCCCGACAGGGCCCGACAGAGCCCGACAGAGCCCGACAGGGCCCGACAGGGCCCGACAGGGCCCAGTAGAGCCCGACAGAGCCCGACAGAGCCCGACAGAACCCGTCAGAGCCCGACAGAGCCCGACAGGGCCCGACAGAGCCCGACAGAGCCCGACAGGGCCCAGTAGAGCCCGACAGAGCCCGACAGAGCCCGACAGAGCCCGACAGGGCCCGACAGGGCCCAGTAGAGCCCGACAGAGCCCGACAGGGCCCGACAGAGCCCGACAGAGCCCGATATGGCCCGACAGAGCCCGACAGAGCCCGACAGAGCCCGACAGGGCCCAGTAGAGCCCGACAGAGCCTGACAGAGCCCGACAGAGCCCGACAGGGCCCGACAGGGCCCAGTAGAGCCCGACAGAGCCCGACAGGGCCCGACAGAGCCCGACAGAGCCCGATATGGCCCGACAGAGCCCGACAGAGCCCGACAGAGCCCGACAGGGCCCAACAGGGCCCAGTAGAGCCCGACAGAGCCCGACAGAGCCCGACAGAACCCGTCAGAGCCCGAAAGAGCCCGACAGGGCCCGACAGAGCCCGACAGAGCCCGACAGGGCCCAGTAGAGCCCGACAGAGCCCGACAGAGCCCGACAGAGCCCGACAGGGCCCGACAGAGCCCGACAGAGCCCGACAGGGCCCAGTAGAGCCCGACAGAGCCCGACAGAGCCCGACAGAGCCCGACAGAGCCCGACAGGGCCCGACAGAGCCCGACAGAGCCCGACAGGGCCCAGTAGAGCCCGACAGAGCCCGACAGAGCCCGACAGAGCCCGACAGGGCCCGACAGAGCCCGACAGAGCCCGACAGGACCCGACAGGGCCCGACAGAGCCCGACAGGGCCCGACAGAGCCCGACAGAGCCCGACAGAGCCCGACAGGGCCCGACAGAGCCTGACAGAGCCCGACAGGGCCCAGTAGAGCCCGACAGAGCCCGACAGAGCCCGACAGAGCCCAACAGAGCCCGACAGAGCCCAGTAGAGCCCGACAGAGCCCGACAGAGCCCGACAGAGCCCGACAGGGCCCGACAGGGCCCAGTAGAGCCCGACAGAGCCCGACAGAGCCCGACAGAGCCCGACAGGGCCCGACAGAGCCCGACAGAGCCCGACAGGGCCCGACAGGGCCCGACAGGGCCCAGTAGAGCCCGACAGAGCCCGACAGAGCCCGACAGAGCCCGTCAGAGCCCGACAGAGCCCGACAGAGCCCGACAGAGCCCGACAGGGCCCAGTAGAGCCCGACAGAGCCCGACAGAGCCCGACAGAGACCGACAGGGCCCGACAGAGCCCGACAGAGCCCGACAGAGCCCGACAGGGCCCGACAGGGCCCAGTAGAGCCCGACAGGGCCCGACAGAGCCCGACAGAGCCCGATATGACCTGACAGAGCCCGACAGAGCCCGACAGAGCCCGACAGGGCCCGACAGGGCCCAGTAGAGCCCGACAGAGCCCGATAGAGCCCGACAGAACCCGACAGAGCCCGACAGGGCCCGACAGAGCCCGACAGAGCCCGACAGAGCCCGACAGGGCCCGACAGGGCCCAGTAGAGCCCGACAGAGCCCGACAGAGCCCGACAGGGCCCGCCAGGGCCCGACAGGGCCCGACAGAGCCCGACAGGGCCCGACAGGGCCCGACAGAGCCCAGTAGAGCCCGACAGAGCCCGACAGAGCCCGACAGGGCCCGACAGGGCCCAGTAGAGCCCGATAGAGCCCGACAGAGCCCGACAGGGCCCGACAGAGCCCGACAGAGCCCGACAGGGCCCGACAGGGCCCGACAGGGCCCAGTAGAGCCCGACAGAGCCCGACAGAGCCCGACAGAACCCGTCAGAGCCCGACAGAGCCCGACAGGGCCCGACAGAGCCCGACAGAGCCCGACAGGGCCCAGTAGAGCCCGACAGAGCCCGACAGAGCCCGACAGAGCCCGACAGGGCCCGACAGGGCCCAGTAGAGCCCGACAGAGCCCGACAGGGCCCGACAGAGCCCGACAGAGCCCGATATGGCCCGACAGAGCCCGACAGAGCCCGACTGAGCCCGACAGGGCCCGACAGGGCCCAGTAGAGACCGACAGAGCCCGACAGAGCCCGACAGAACCCGACAGGGCCCAGTAGAGCCCGACAGAGCCCGACAGAGCCCGACAGAGCCCGACAGGGCCCAGTAGAGCCCGACAGAGCCCGACAGAGCCCGACAGAGCCCGACAGGCCCGACAGAGCCCGACAGAGCCCAACAGAGCCCGACAGGGCCCAGTAGAGCCCGACAGAGCCCGACAGGGCCCGACAGAGCCCGACAGAGCCCGACAGGGCCCAGTAGAGCCCGACAGAGCCCGACAGAGCCCGACAGAGCCCGACAGAGCCCGACAGGGCCCGACAGAGCCCGACAGAGCCCGACAGGACCCGACAGGGCCCGACAGGACCCGACAGGGCCCGACAGAGCCCGACAGAGCCCGACAGAGCCCGACAGGGCCCAGTAGAGCCCGACAGAGCCCGACAGAGCCCGACAGAGCCCAACAGAGCCCGACAGAGCCCTGTAGAGCCCGACAGAGCCCGACAGAGCCCGACAGAGCCCGACAGAGCCCGACAGGGCCCGACAGAGCCCGACAGAGCCCGACAGGGCCCAGTAGAGCCCGACAGAGCCCGACAGAGCCCAGTAGAGCCCGACAGAAACCGACAGAGCCCGACAGAGCCCGACAGAGCCCAGTAGAGCCCGACAGAGCCCGACAGGGCCTGACAGGGCCCGACAGGGCCCAGTAGAGCCGGACAGAGCCCGACAGAGCCCAGTAGAGCCCAGTAGAGCCCGACAGAGCCCGACAGAGCCCGACAGAGCCCGACAGGGCCCGACAGAGCCCGACAGAGCCCGACAGGGCCCGACAGGGCCCAGTAGAGCCCGACAGAGCCCGACAGAGCCCAGTAGAGCCCAGTAGAGCCCGACAGGGCCCGACAGGGCCCGACAGGGCCCAGTAGAGCCCGACAGAGCCCGACAGAGCCTGACAGAGCCCGACAGGGACCGACAGGGCCCGACAGAGCCCGACAGGGCCCGACAGGGCCCAGTAGAGCCCGACAGAGCCCGACAGAGCCCGACAGAACCCGACAGAGCCCGACAGGGCCCGACAGAGCCCGACAGGGCCCGACAGAGCCCGACAGGGCCCGACAGGGCCCAGTAGAGCCCGACAGAGCCCGACAGGGCCCGACAGAGCCCGACAGAGCCCGACAGAGCCCGATATGGCCTGACAGAGCCCGACAGAGCCCGACAGAGCCCGACAGGGCCCGACAGGGCCCAGTAGAGCCCGACAGAGCCCGACAGAGCCCGACAGAACCCGACAGAGCCCGACAGGGCCCGACAGAGCCCGACAGAGCCCGACAGGGCCCGACAGAGCCCGACAGAGCCCGACAGGGCCCGACTGGGCCCAGTAGAGCCCGACAGAGCCCGACAGAGCCCGACAGGGCCCGACAGGGCCCGACAGGGCCCGACAGAGCCCGACAGGGCCCGACAGGGCCCGACAGAGCCCAGTAGAGCCCGACAGAGCCCGACAGAGCCCGACAGGGCCCGACAGGGCCCAGTAGAGCCCGACAGAGCCCGACAGAGCCCGACAGGGCCCGACAGAGCCCGACAGAGCCCGACAGGGCCCGACAGGGCCCGACAGGGCCCAGTAGAGCCCGACAGAGCCCGACAGAGCCCGACAGAACCCGTCAAAGCCCGACAGAGCCCGACAGGGCCCGACAGAACCCGACAGAGCCCGACAGGGCCCAGTAGAGCCCGACAGAGCCCGACAGAGCCCGACAGAGCCCGACAGAGCCCGACAGGGCCCGACAGAGCCCGACAGAGCCCGACAGGGCCCAGTAGAGCCCGACAGAGCCCGACAGAGCCCGACAGAGCCCGACAGGGCCCGACAGAGCCCGACAGAGCCCGACAGGACCCGACAGGGCCCGACAGAGCCCGACAGGGCCCGACAGAGCCCGACAGAGCCCGACAGAGCCCGACAGGGCCCGACAGAGCCTGACAGAGCCCGACAGGGCCCAGTAGAGCCCGACAGAGCCCGACAGAGCCCGACAGAGCCCAACAGAGCCCGACAGAGCCCAGTAGAGCCCGACAGAGCCCGACAGAGCCCGACAGAGCCCGACAGGGCCCGACAGGGCCCAGTAGAGCCCGACAGAGCCCGACAGAGCCCGACAGAGCCCGACAGGGCCCGACAGAGCCCGACAGAGCCCGACAGGGCCCGACAGGGCCCGACAGGGCCCAGTAGAGCCCGACAGAGCCCGACAGAGCCCGACAGAGCCCGTCAGAGCCCGACAGAGCCCGACAGAGCCCGACAGAGCCCGACAGGGCCCAGTAGAGCCCGACAGAGCCCGACAGAGCCCGACAGAGACCGACAGGGCCCGACAGAGCCCGACAGAGCCCGACAGAGCCCGACAGGGCCCGACAGGGCCCAGTAGAGCCCGACAGGGCCCGACAGAGCCCGACAGAGCCCGATATGACCTGACAGAGCCCGACAGAGCCCGACAGAGCCCGACAGGGCCCGACAGGGCCCAGTAGAGCCCGACAGAGCCCGATAGAGCCCGACAGAACCCGACAGAGCCCGACAGGGCCCGACAGAGCCCGACAGAGCCCGACAGAGCCCGACAGGGCCCGACAGGGCCCAGTAGAGCCCGACAGAGCCCGACAGAGCCCGACAGGGCCCGCCAGGGCCCGACAGGGCCCGACAGAGCCCGACAGGGCCCGACAGGGCCCGACAGAGCCCAGTAGAGCCCGACAGAGCCCGACAGAGCCCGACAGGGCCCGACAGGGCCCAGTAGAGCCCGATAGAGCCCGACAGAGCCCGACAGGGCCCGACAGAGCCCGACAGAGCCCGACAGGGCCCGACAGGGCCCGACAGGGCCCAGTAGAGCCCGACAGAGCCCGACAGAGCCCGACAGAACCCGTCAGAGCCCGACAGAGCCCGACAGGGCCCGACAGAGCCCGACAGAGCCCGACAGGGCCCAGTAGAGCCCGACAGAGCCCGACAGAGCCCGACAGAGCCCGACAGAGCCCGACAGGGCCCGACAGAGCCCGACAGAGCCCGATATGGCCCGACAGAGCCCGACAGAGCCCGACTGAGCCCGACAGGGCCCGACAGGGCCCAGTAGAGACCGACAGAGCCCGACAGAGCCCGACAGAACCCGACAGGGCCCAGTAGAGCCCGACAGAGCCCGACAGAGCCCGACAGAGCCCGACAGGGCCCAGTAGAGCCCGACAGAGCCCGACAGAGCCCGACAGAGCCCGACAGGCCCGACAGAGCCCGACAGAGCCCAACAGAGCCCGACAGGGCCCAGTAGAGCCCGACAGAGCCCGACAGGGCCCGACAGAGCCCGACAGAGCCCGACAGGGCCCAGTAGAGCCCGACAGAGCCCGACAGAGCCCGACAGAGCCCGACAGAGCCCGACAGGGCCCGACAGAGCCCGACAGAGCCCGACAGGACCCGACAGGGCCCGACAGAGCCCGACAGGGCCCGACAGAGCCCGACAGAGCCCGACAGAGCCCGACAGGGCCCAGTAGAGCCCGACAGAGCCCGACAGAGCCCGACAGAGCCCAACAGAGCCCGACAGAGCCCTGTAGAGCCCGACAGAGCCCGACAGAGCCCGACAGAGCCCGACAGAGCCCGACAGGGCCCGACAGAGCCCGACAGAGCCCGACAGGGCCCAGTAGAGCCCGACAGAGCCCGACAGAGCCCAGTAGAGCCCGACAGAACCCGACAGAGCCCGACAGAGCCCGACAGAGCCCAGTAGAGCCCGACAGAGCCCGACAGGGCCTGACAGGGCCCGACAGGGCCCAGTAGAGCCGGACAGAGCCCGACAGAGCCCAGTAGAGCCCAGTAGAGCCCGACAGAGCCCGACAGAGCCCGACAGGGCCCAGTAGAGCCCGACAGAGCCCGACAGAGCCCGACAGGGCCCGACAGGGCCCAGTAGAGCCCGACAGAGCCCGACAGAGCCCAGTAGAGCCCAGTAGAGCCCGAGAGGGCCCGACAGGGCCCGACAGGGCCCAGTAGAGCCCGACAGAGCCCGACAGAGCCTGACAGAGCCCGACAGGGACCGACAGGGCCCGACAGAGCGCGACAGGGCCCGACAGGGCCCAGTAGAGCCCGACAGAGCCCGACAGAGCCCGACAGAACCCGACAGAGCCCGACAGGGCCCGACAGAGCCCGACAGAGCCCGACAGGGCCCGACAGAGCCCGACAGGGCCCGACAGGGCCCAGTAGCCCGACAGAGCCCGACAGAGCCCGACAGGGCCCGACAGGGCCCGACAGGGCCCGACAGAGCCCGACAGGGCCCGACAGGGCCCGACAGAGCCCAGTAGAGCCCGACAGAGCCCGACAGAGCCCGACAGGGCCCGACAGGGCCCAGTAGAGCCCGACAGAGCCCGACAGAGCCCGACAGGGCCCGACAGGGCCCAGTAGAGCCCGACAGAGCCCGACAGGGCCCGACAGAGCCCGACAGAGCCCGACAGAGCCCGATATGGCCCGACAGAGCCCGACAGAGCCCGACAGAGCCCGACAGGGCCCGACAGGGCCCAGTAGAGACCGACAGAGCCCGACAGAGCTCGACAGAACCTGACAGGGCCCAGTAGAGCCCGACAGAGCCCGACAGAGCCCGACAGAGCGCGACAGGGCCCAGCAGAGCCCGACAGAGCCCGACAGAGCCCGACAGAGCCCGACAGGCCCGACAGAGCCCGACAGAGCCCGACAGAGCCCGACAGGGCCCAGTAGAGCCCGACAGAGCCCGACAGGGCCCGACAGTGCCCGACAGAGCCCGACAGAGCCCGACAGAGCCCGACAGGGCCCAGTAGAGCCCGACAGAGCCCGACAGAGCCCGACAGAGCCCGACAGGGCCCGACAGAGCCCGACAGAGCCCGACAGGGCCCGACAGGGCCCGACAGGGCCCAGTAGAGCCCGACAGAGCCCGACAGAGCCCGACAGAGCCCGTCAGAGCCCGACAGAGCCCGACAGAGC
Organism: Caloenas nicobarica; assembly: GCF_036013445.1. Lineage (NCBI taxonomy): Eukaryota > Metazoa > Chordata > Aves > Columbiformes > Columbidae > Caloenas > Caloenas nicobarica. The sequence goes on from NW_027017593.1 coordinate 53,561, forward strand.
CCGACAGAGTCCGACAGGGCCCAGTAGAGCCCGACAGAGCCCGACAGAGCCCGACAGAGCCCGACAGGGCCCGACAGGGCCCAGTAGAGCCCGACAGAGCCCGACAGAGCCCGACAGGGCCCGACAGAGCCCGACAGAGCCCGACAGGGCCCGACAGGGCCCGACAGGGCCCAGTAGAGCCCGACAGAGCCCGACAGAGCCCGACAGAACCCGTCAAAGCCCGACAGAGCCCGACAGGGCCCGACAGAGCCCGACAGAGCCCGACAGGGCCCAGTAGAGCCCGACAGAGCCCGACAGAGCCCGACAGGGACCGACAGGGCCCGACAGGGCCCAGTAGAGCCCGACAGAGCCCGACATGGCCCGACAGAGCCCGACAGAGCCCGATATGGCCCGACAGAGCCCGACAGAGCCCGACAGAGCCCGACAGGGCCCGACAGGGCCCAGTAGAGCCCGACAGAGCCCGACAGAGCCCGACAGAACCCGTCAGAGCCCGACAGAGCCCGACAGGGCCCGACAGAGCCGACAGAGCCCGACAGGGCCCAGTAGAGCCCGACAGAGCCCGACAGAGCCCGACAGAGCCCGACAGGGCCCGACAGAGCCCGACAGAGCCCGACAGGGCCCAGTAGAGCCCGACAGAGCCCGACAGAGCCCGACAGAGCCCGACAGAGCCCGACAGGGCCCGACAGAGCCCGACAGAGCCCGACAGGGCCCAGTAGAGCCCGACAGAGCCCGACAGAGCCGACAGAGCCCGACAGGGCCCGACAGAGCCCGACAGAGCCCGACAGGACCCGACAGGGCCCGACAGAGCCCGACAGGGCCCGACAGAGCCCGACAGAGCCCGACAGAGCCCGACAGGGCCCGACAGAGCCTGACAGAGCCCGACAGGGCCCAGTAGAGCCCGACAGAGCCCGACAGAGCCCGACAGAGCCCAACAGAGCCCGACAGAGCCCAGTAGAGCCCGACAGAGCCCGACAGAGCCCGACAGAGCCCGACAGGGCCCGACAGGGCCCAGTAGAGCCCGACAGAGCCCGACAGAGCCCGACAGAGCCCGACAGGGCCCGACAGAGCCCGACAGAGCCCGACAGGGCCCGACAGGGCCCGACAGGGCCCAGTAGAGCCCGACAGAGCCCGACAGAGCCCGACAGAGCCCGTCAGAGCCCGACAGAGCCCGACAGAGCCCGACAGAGCCCGACAGGGCCCAGTAGAGCCCGACAGAGCCCGACAGAGCCCGACAGAGACCGACAGGGCCCGACAGAGCCCGACAGAGCCCGACAGAGCCCGACAGGGCCCGACAGGGCCCAGTAGAGCCCGACAGGGCCCGACAGAGCCCGACAGAGCCCGATATGACCTGACAGAGCCCGACAGAGCCCGACAGAGCCCGACAGGGCCCGACAGGGCCCAGTAGAGCCCGACAGAGCCCGATAGAGCCCGACAGAACCCGACAGAGCCCGACAGGGCCCGACAGAGCCCGACAGAGCCCGACAGAGCCCGACAGGGCCCGACAGGGCCCAGTAGAGCCCGACAGAGCCCGACAGAGCCCGACAGGGCCCGCCAGGGCCCGACAGGGCCCCGACAGAGCCCGACAGGGCCCGACAGGGCCCGACAGAGCCCAGTAGAGCCCGACAGAGCCCGACAGAGCCCGACAGGGCCCGACAGGGCCCAGTAGAGCCCGATAGAGCCCGACAGAGCCCGACAGGGCCCGACAGAGCCCGACAGAGCCCGACAGGGCCCGACAGGGCCCGACAGGGCCCAGTAGAGCCCGACAGAGCCCGACAGAGCCCGACAGAACCCGTCAGAGCCCGACAGAGCCCGACAGGGCCCGACAGGGCCCGACAGAGCCCGACAGGGCCCAGTAGAGCCCGACAGAGCCCGACAGAGCCCGACAGAGCCCGACAGGGCCCGACAGGGCCCAGTAGAGCCCGACAGAGCCCGACAGGGCCC
>NW_027017594.1:0-55447 GCF_036013445.1 Caloenas nicobarica
ATTCCCTTCCCTTCCCGCATCTTCCCTTCCCTTCCCACATCTTCGCTTCCCTTCTCTTCCCTTCCCTTCCCTTCCCTTTCCTTCCCACACCTTCCCACAAGTTCCCTTTCCTTCCCTTCCCTTCCCTTCCCTTCCCGCACCTTCCCTTCCCTTCCCTTTCCTTCCCTTCCCTTCCCTTCCCTTCCCTTCCCTTCCCTTCCCTTCCCACACCTTCCCACACCTTCCCACAACTTCCCACACCTTCCCACACCTTCCCAAACCTTCCCACACCTTCCAGCACCTTCCCTTCCCTTCCAACACCTTCCCTTCCCACACCTTCCCTTCCCTTCCCTTCCCTTCCCTTCCCTTCCCTTCCCTTCCCTTCCCTTCCCTTCCCTTCCCTTCCCTTCCCTTCCCTTCCCTTCCCTTCCCTTCCCTTCCTTCCCTTCCTTCTATTTCCTTCCCTTCCCTTCCCTTCCCTTCCCTTCCCTTCCCTTCCCTTCCCTTCCCTTCCCTTCCCTTCCCTTCCCTTCCCTCTCTTCCCCTCCCTTCCCTTCCCTTCTCTTCCCTTCCCTTCCCTTCCCTTCCGTTCCTTTCCCTGCCCTTCCCTTCCCTTCCATTCTCTTCCCTTCCCGCACGTTCCCACACCTTTCCGCACCTTCCCGCACCTTCCCGCACCTTCCCTTCCCGCACCTTCCCTCCCTTCCCACACCTTCCCTTCCCGCACCTTCCCTTCCCGCACCTTCCCTTCCCTTCTCGCACCTGCACTTCCCTTCCCGCACCTTCCCTTCCCGCACGTTCCCTTCCCTTCCCTTGCCTTCCCGCACCTTCCCTTCTCTTCCCTTCCCTCACCTTCCCGCACCTTCACGCAACTTCCCTTCCCCCACCTTCCTTTCCCACACCTTCCCTGCCATTCCCTGCCCTTCCCTTCCCTTCCCTTGCCTTCCCTTCCTTTCCCTTTTCTTCCCTTCCCTTCCCTTCCCTTCCCTTCCCGCACTTTCCCTTCCCACACATTCCCTTCCCACACCTTCCCTTCACTTCCCACATCTTCCCTTCCCTTCCCACATCTTCGCTTCCCTTCCCTTCCCTTCCCTTCCCGCAACTTCCCTTCCCGCACCTTCCCTTCCCTTCCCTTCCCGCACCTTCCCTTCCCTTCCCTTTCCTTCCCATCCCTTCCCACCTTTTCCCTTCCTGCACCTTTCTTTCCCTTCCCTTCCCTTCCCTTCCGTTCCCTTCTCACCCCTTCCCTTCCTACACCTTCCCTTCCCTTCCCCTCCCTTCAATTCCCTTCCCTTTCCTTCCCTTCCTTCCCTTCCCTTCCCTTCCCTTCCCCTTCCCTTCGCTTCCCTTCCCTTCAATTCCCTTCCCTTCCCTTCCTTCCCTTCCCTTCCGTCCCCTTCCCACCCCTTCCCTTCCTGCACCTTCCCTTCCCTTCCCTTCCCTTCCCTTCCCTTCCCTTCCCTTCCCTTCCCTTCCCTTCCCTTCCCTTCCCTTCCCTTCCCTTCCCTTCCCACACATTCCCACACCTTTCAACAATTTCCCACACCTTCCCACACCTTCCCAAGCCTTTCCACATCTTCCAATACCTTCCCTTCCCTTCCCTTCCCTTCCCTTCCCGCATCTTCCCTTCCCTTCCTTTCCCTTCCATTCCCTTCCCTTCCATTACCTTCCCTTCCCTTCCCTTCCCTTCCCTTCCCACCCCTTCCATTCCTGCACCTTCCCTTCCGTTCCCTTCCCTTCCCTTCCCTTCCCTTCCCTTCCCTTCCGTTCCCTTCCCACCCCTTCCCTTCCTGCACCTTCCCTTCCCTTACCTTCCCTTCCCTTCCCTTCCCTTCCCTTCCCTTCCCTTCCCTTCCCTTCCCTTCCCTTCCCACACATTCCCACACCTTCCAACAACTTCCCACACCTTCCGACACCTTCCCAAAACTTTCCACATCTTCCAATACCTTCCCTTCCCTTCCCTTCCCACACCTTCCCTTCCCTTCCCTTCCCTTCCCTTCCCTTCCCTTCCCTTCCCTTTCCTTCCCTTCCCTTCCCTTCCCTTCCCTTCCCTTCCCTTCCCTTCCCACACCTTCCCACAACTTCCCACACCTTCCCACACCTTCCCACACCTTCCCAAACCTTCCCACATCTTCCAGCACTTTCCCTTCCCTTCCAACACCTTCCCACACCTTCCCACACCTTCCCACACCTTCCCACACCTTCCCTTCCCTTCCCTTCCCTTCCCTTCCCTTCCCTTCCCTTCCCTTCCCTTCCCTTCCCTTCCCTTCCCTTCCCTTCCCTTCCCTTCCCTTCCCTTCCCTTCCCTTCCCTTGCCTTCCCTTCCCTTCTCTTCCCTTCCCTTCCCTTCCCTTCCCTTCCCTTCCCTTCCCACACCTTCCCACACCTTCCCACACCTTCCCAAACCTTCCCACATCTTCCAGCACCTTCCCTTCCCTTCCAACACCTTCCCTTCCCACACCTTCCCTTCCCTTCCGTTCCCTTCCCTTCCCTTCCCTTCCCTTCCTCCTTCCCTTCCCTTCCCTTCCCTTCCCTTGCCTTCCTTTCCCTTCTCTTCCCTTCCCTTCCCTTCCATTCCCTTCCCTTCCCTTCCCTTCCCTTCCATTCCCTTCCCTTCCCTTCCCTTCCCTTCCCACACCTTCCCACAACTTCCCACAACTTCCCACACTTTCCCACACCTTCCCACACCTTCCCAAACCTTCCCACATCTTCCACCACCTTCCCTTCCCTACCCTTCCCTTCCCTTCCCTTCCCTTCCCTTCCCTTCCCTTCCCTTCCCTTCCCTTCCCTTCCCTTCCCTTCCCTTCCCTTCCCTTCCCTTCCCTGCCCTTCCCTTCGCTTCCCTTCCCTTCCCTTCCCTTCCCGCACCTTCCCTTCCCGCACCTTCCCTTCCCACACCTTCCCTTCCCTTCCCACATCTTCCCTTCCCTTCCCACATCTTCGCTTCCCTTCCCTTCCCTTCCCTTCCCTTCCCTTCCCTTGCCTTCCTGCACCTTCCCTTCCCTTCCCTTCCCTTCCCACACCTTCCCTTCCCGCACCTTCCCACACCTTCCCTTCCCGCACCTTCCCTTCCTGCACCTTCCTTCCCGCATCTTCCCTTCTCGCACCTTCCCTTCCCTTCCCTTCCCTTCCCATCCCTTCCCATCCCTTCCCTTCCCTTCCCTTCCCTTCCCGCACCTTCCCTTCCCTTCCCGCACCTTCCTTCCCTTCCGGCACATTCCCTTGCTTCCCTTCCCTTCCCTTCCCTTCCCTTCCCTTCCCTTCTCTTCCGTTCCCCACCCTTCCCTTCCATTCCCGCACCTTTCCTTCCCGCACCTTCCCGCACTTTCCCGTCCCGCATCTTTCCGCACCTTCCCGCACCTTCCCGCACCTTCCCATCCCTCCCCTTCCCGCACCTTCCCTTCCCTTCCCTTCCAGCACCTTCCCTTCCCTTCCCGCACCTTCCCTTCCCGCACCTTCCCTTCTCTTTCCGCACATTCCCTTCCCTTCCCGAATCTTCCCTTCTCTTCCCTTCCCTTCCCTTCCCTTCCCTTCCTTTCCCTTCCCTTCCCTTCCCTTCCCTTCCCTTCCCTTCCCTTCCATTCCCACACCTTCCCACAACTTCCCTTCCCTTCCCTTCCCTTCCCTTCCCTTCCCTTCCCTTCCCTTCCCTTCCCTTCCCTTCCCTTCCCTTCCCTTCCCTTCCCTTCCCTTCCCTTCCCTTCGCTTCCCTTCCCTTCCCTTCCCTTCCCGCACCTTCCCTTCCCGCACCTTCCCTTCCCACACCTTCCCTTCCCTTCCCACATCTTCCCTTCCCTTCCCACATGTTCGCTTCCCTTCCCTTCCCTTCCCTTCCCTTCCCTTCCCTTGCCTTCCTGCACCTTCCCTTCCCTTCCCTTCCCTTCCCACACCTTCCCTTCCCGCACATTCCCACACCTTCCCTTCCCGCACCTTCCCTTCCTGCACCTTCCCTTCCCGCATCTTCCCTTCTCGCACATTCCCTGCCCTTCCCTTCCCTTCCCTTCCCTTCCCTTCCCTTCCCTTCCCTTCCCTTCCCTTCCCTTCCCTTCCCGCACCTTCCCTTCCCTTCCCGCACCTTCCTTCCCTTCCGGCACATTCCCTTGCTTCCCTTCCCTTCCCTTCCCTTCCCTTCCCTTCCCTTCTCTTCCGTTCCCTACCCTTCCCTTCCATTCCCGCACCTTTCCTTCCCGCACCTTCCCGCACTTTCCCGTCCCGCATCTTTCCGCACCTTCCCGCACCTTCCTGCACCTTCCCTTCCCTCCCCTTCCCGCACCTTCCCTTCCCTTCCCTTCCAGCACCTTCCCTTCCCTTCCCGCACCTTCCCTTCCCGCACCTTCCCTTCTCTTTCCGCACATTCCCTTCCCTTCCCGAATCTTCCCTTCTCTTCCCTTCCCTTCCCTTCCCTTCCCTTCCCTTCCCTTCCCTTCCCTTCCCTTCCCTTCCCTTCCCTTCCCTTCCCTTCCCTTCCCTTCCCACACCTTCCCACAACTTCCCTTCCCTTCCCTTGCCTTGCCTTGCCTTCCCTTTCCTTCCCTTCCCTACCCTTCCCTTCCCGCACCTTCCCTTCCCTTCCCGAACCTTCCCGCACCTTCCCTTCCCTTTCCTTCCCACACCTTCCCAGAGCTTCCCTTCCCTTCCCGCACCTTCCCTTCCGTTCCTTTCCCTTCCCTTCCCTTGCCTTCCCTTCCCGCACCTTCCCGCACCTTCCCGCACCTTCCCGCACCTTCCCTTCCCTTCCCGCACCTTCCCGCACCTTCCCTTCCCTTTCCTTCCCACACCTTCCCACAACTTCCCTTTCCTTCCCTTCCCTTCCCTTCCTTTCCCGCACCTTCCCTTCCCTTCCCTTCCCTTTCCTTCCCTTCCCTTCCCTTCCCTTCCTTCCCTTCCCTTCCCTTCCCTTCCCTTCCCTTGCCTTCCCACACATTCCCACACCTTCCAACAACTTCCCACACCTTCCCACACCTTCCCAAAACTTTCCACATCTTCCAATACCTTCCCTTCCCTTCCCTTCCCACACCTTCCCTTCCCACACCTTCAGTTCCCTTGTCACAACTTCCCTTCCCTTCCCTTCCCACACTTTCCCTTCCAACACATTCCCTTCCCTTCCCTTCCCTTCGCTTCCCTTCCCTTTCCTTCCCTTCCCTTCCCTTCCCTACCCTTCCCTTCCCTTCCCTTCCCTTCCCTTCCCTTCCCTTCCCTTCTCTTCCCTTCCCTTCCCTTCCCTTCCCTTCCCTTCCCTTACCTTCCCACACCTTCCCACAACTTCCCACATCTTCCCACACCTTCCCACTCCTTCCCAAACCTTCCCACATCTTCCAGCACCTTCCCTTCCCTTCCCTTCCCTTCCCTTCCCTTCCCTTCCCTTCCCTTCCCTTCCCTTCCATTCAATTCCCTTCCTTCCCTTCCCTTCCCTTCCCTTCCCTTCCCTTCCCTTCCCTTCCCTTCCCTTCCCTTCGCTTCCCTTCCCTTTCCTTCCCTTCCCTTCCCGCACCTTCCCTTCCCGCACCTTCCCTTCCCACAGCTTCCTTCCCTTCCCACATCTTCCCTTCCCTTCCCACATCTTCGCTTCCCTTCCCTTCCCTTCCCTTCCCTTCCTGCACCTTCCCTTCCCTTCCCTTCCCTTCCCACACCTTCCCTTCCCGCACCTTCCCTTCCGGCACCTTCCCTTCCCGCATCTTCCCTTCCCGCACCTTCCCTTCCCTTCCCGCACCTTCCCTTCCCTTCTCTTCCCGCACCTTCCCTTCCCTTCCCGCACCTTCTTCCCTTCCGGCACATTCCCTTGCTTCCCTTCCCTTCCCTTCCCTTCCCTTCCCTTCCCTTCCCGCACCTTCACTTCTCTTCCGTTCCCTACCCTTCCCTTCCATTCCCGCACCTTTCCTTCCCGCACCTTCCTGCACCTTCCTGTCCCGCATCTTTCCGCACCTTCCCGCACCTTCCCGCACCTTCCCTTCCCTCCCCTTCCCGCACCTTCCCTTCCCTTCCCTTCCAGCACCTTCCCTTCCCTTCCCGCACCTTCCTTCCCGCACCTTTCCTTAGTTTCAGCACATTCCCTTCCGTTCCCGCATCTTCCCTTCTCTTCCCTTCCCTTCCCTTCCCTTCCCTTCCCTTCCCTTCCCTTCCCTTCCCTTCCCTTCCCTTCCCGCACCTTCCCTTCCCTTCCCTTCCCTTCCCACACCTTCCCACAACTTCCCTTCCCTTCCCTTGCCTTGCCTGGCCTTCCCTTTCCTTCCCTTCCCTTCCCTTCCCTTCCCGCACCTTCCCTTCCCTTCCCGAACCTTCCCGCACCTTCCCTTCCCTTTCCTTCCCACACCTTCCCAGAGCTTCCCTTCCCTTCCCGCACCTTCCCTTCCATTCCTTTCCCTTCCCTTCCCTTGCCTTCCCTTCCCGCACCTTCCCGCACCTTCCTGCACCTTCCCTTCCCTTCCCTTCCCTTCCCGCACCTTCCCTTCCCTTTCCTTCCCACACCTTCCCACAACTTCCCTTTCCCTTTCCCCTTCCCTTCCCTTCCCTTCCCTTCCCTTCCCTTCCCTTCCCTTCCCTTCCCTTCCTTCCTTCCCTTCCCTTCCCTTCCCTTCCCTTCCCTTCCCTTCCCTTCCCTTCCCTTCCCTTCCCTTCCCTTCCTTCCTTCCCTTACCTTACCTTCCCTTCCCTTCCCTTCCCTTCCCTTCCCTTCCCTTCCCTTCCCTTCCCTTCCCTTCTCTTCCCTTCCCTTCCCACACCTTCCCACACCTTCCCCACACCTTCCCACAACTTCCCACACCTTCCCACACCTTTCCAAACCTTCCCACATCTTCCAGCACCTTCCCTTCCCTTCCAACAACTTCCCTTCCAACACCTTCCCTTCCTTCCCTTCCCTTCCCTTCCCTTCCCTTCCCTTCCCTTCCCTTCCCTTCCCTTCCCTTCCCTTCCCTTCCCTTCCCGTCCCTTTCCTTCCCTTCCCTTCCATTCCCTTCCCTTCCCTTCCCTTCCCTTCCCTTCCCTTCCCTTCCCTTCCCTTCCCTTCCCTTCCCTTCCCTTCCCTTCCCTTCCCTTCCCTTCCCTTCCCTCTCTTCCCTTCCCTTCCCTTCCCTTCTCTTCCCTTCCCTTCCCTTCCCTTCCGTTCCATTCGCTTCACGCATCTTCCCTTTCCTTCCCTTCCCTTCCCTTCCCTTCCCTTCCCTTCCCTTCCCTTCCCTTCCCTTCCCTTCCCTTCCCTTCCCTTCCCTTCCCTTACCTTCCCTTCCCTTCCCTTCCCTTCCCTTCCCTTCCCTTCCCTTCCCACACCTTCCCACACCTTCCCACACCTTACCACAACTTCCCACAACTTCCCTTCCCTTCCCTTGCCTTTCCTTGCCTTGCCTTTCCTTTCCTTCCCTTCCCTTCCCTTCCCTTCCCTTCCCTTTCCTACCCTTCCCTTCCCTTCCCTTCCCTTCCCGCACCTTCCCTTCCCGCACCTTCCCTTCCCGCACCTTCCCTTCCCGCACCTTCCCTTCCCACAGATTCCCTTCCCTTCCCACATCTTCCCTTCCCTTCCCACATCTTCGATTCCCTTCCCTTCCCTTCCCTTCCCTTCCTGCACCTTCCCTTCCCTTCCCTTCCCTTCCCACACCTTCCCTTCACGCACCTTCCCTTCCTGCACCTTCCCTTCCCGCATCTTCCCTTCCCGCACCTTCCCTTCCCTTCCCGCACCTTCCCTTCCCTTCTCTTCCCGCACCTTCCCTTCCCTTCCCGCACCTTCCTTCCCTTCCGGCACATTCCCTTGCTTCCCTTCCCTTCCCTTCCCTTCCTTCCCTTCCCTTCCCTTCCCTTCCCTTCCCTTCCCTTCCCTTCCCGCACCTTCACTTCTCTTCCGTTCCCTACCCTTCCCTTCCATTCCCGCACCTTTCCTTCCCGCACCTTCCCGCACCTTCCTGTCCCGCATCTTTCCGCACCTTCCCGCACCTTCCCGCACATTCCCTTCCCTCCCCTTCCCTCCCCTTCCCGCACCTTCCCTTCCCTTCCCTTCCAGCACCTTCCCTTCCCTTCCCGCACCTTCCCTTCCCGCACCTTTCCTTCTCTTTCAGCACATTCCCTTCCGTTCCCGCATCTTCCCTTCTCTTCCCTTCCCTTCCCTTCCCTTCCCTTCCCTTCCCTTCCTTCCCTTCCCTTCCCTTCCCTTCCCTTCCCTTCCCTTCCCTTCCCGCACCTTCCCTTCCCTTCCCTTCCCTTCCCACACCTTCCCACAACTTCCCTTCCCTTCCCTTGCCTTGCCTGGCCTTCCCTTTCCTTCCCTTCCCTTCCCTTCCCTTCCCGCACCTTCCCTTCCCTTCCCGAACCTTCCCGCACCTTCCCTTCCCTTTCCTTCCCACACCTTCCCAGAGCTTCCCTTCCCTTCCCGCACCTTCCCTTCCATTCCTTTCCCTTCCCTTCCCTTGCCTTCCCTTCCCTTCCCTTCCCGCACCTTCCCGCACCTTCCTGCACCTTCCCTTCCCTTCCCGCACCTTCCCGCACCTTCCCTTCCCTTTCCTTCCCACACCTTCCCACAACTTCCCTTTCCTTCCCTTCCCTTCCCTTCCCTTCCCTTCCCTTCCCGCACCTTCCCTTCCCTTCCCTTCCCTTCCCTTCCCTTCCCTTCCCTTCCCTTCCCTTCCCTTCCCTTCCCTTCCCTTCCCTTCCCTTCACTTCCCTTCCCTTCCCTTCCCTTCCCACACCTTCCCACACCTTCCCACAACTTCCCACACCTTCCCACAACTTTCAAACCTTCCCACATCTTCCAGCACCTTCCCTTCCCTTCCAACAACTTCCCTTCCAACACCTTCCCTTCCCTTCCCTTCCCTTCCCTTCCCCTTCCCTTCCCTTCCCGTCCCTTTCCTTCCCTTCCCTTCCCTTCCCTTCCCTTCCCTTCCCTTCCCTTCCCTTCCCTTCCCTTCCCTTCCCTTCCCTTCCCTTCCCTTCTTCCCTTCCCTTCCCTTCCCTTCCCTTCTCTTCCCTTCCCTTCCCTTCCCTTCCGTTCCATTAGCTTCCCGCATCTTCCCTTTCCTTCCCTTCCCTTCCCTTCCCTTCCCTTCCCTTCCCTTCCCGCACATTCCCTTCCCTTCCCTTCCCTTCCCTTCCCTTCCCTTCCCTTCCCTTCCCTTCCCTTCCCTTCCCTTCCCTTCCCTTCCCTTCCCTTCCCACACCTTCCCACACCTTACCACAACTTCCCACAACTTCCCTTCCCTTCCCTTGCCTTTCCTTGCCTTGCCTTTCCTTTCCTTCCCTTCCCTTCCCTTCCCTTCCCTTCCCTTCCCTTCCCTACCCTTCCCTTCCCTTCCCTTCCCTTCCCGCACCTTCCCTTCCCGCACCTTCCCTTCCCGCACCTTCGCTTCCCTCCCCTTCCCGCAGCTTCCCTTCCCTTCCCTTCCCTTCCCGCACCTTCCCTTCCCTTCCCTTCCCTTCCCTTCCCTTCCCTTCCCTTCCCTTCCCTTCCCTTCCCTTCCCTTCCCTTCCCTTTCCTTCCCTTCCCTTCCCTTCTCTTCCCTTCCCTTCCCTTTCCGCACCTTCCCGCACCTTCCCGCACCTTCCCATCCCGCACCTTCCCTTCCCGCACCTTCCCTTCCCTTCCCTTCCCTTCCCTTCCCTTCCCTTCCCTTCCCTTCCCTTCCCTTCCCGCACCTTCCCTTCCCGCACCTTCCCGCACCTTCCCTTCCCTTCCCTTCCCGCACTTTCCCTTAACCCACCTTCCCTTTCCACACCTTCCCTTCCCTTCCCACATCTTCCCTTCCCTTCCCACATCTTCGCTTCCATTCACTTCCCTTCCCTTCCCTTCCCTTCCCTTCCCTTCCCTTCCCTTCCCTTCCCTTCCCTTCCCGCACGTTCCCGCACCTTCCCGCACCTTCCCGCACCTTCCGGCACCTTCTCTTCCCTTCCCGCACCTTCCCTTCCCTTCCCGCACCTTCCCTTCCCTTCCCTTTCCTTCCCATCCCTTCCCACCTTTTCCCTTCCGGCACCTTTCTTTCCCTTCCCATCCCTTCCCTTCCCTTCCCTTCCCTTCCCTTCCCTTCCCTTCCCTTCCCTTCCCTTCCCTTCCCTTCCCTTCCCTTCCCTTCCCTTCCCTTCTCTTCCCTTCCCTTCCCTTCACACCCCTTCCCTTCCTACACCTTCCCTTCCCTTCCCCTCACTTCCCTTCCCTTCCCTTTCCTTCCCTTCCCTTCCCTTCCCTTCCCTTCCCTTCCCGCACCTTCCCTTCCCGCACCTTCCCTTCCCGCACCTTCCCTTCCCTTCCCGCACCTTTCCCTTCCCTTCCCTTCCCTTCCCTTCCCTTCCCTTCCCTTCCCTTCCCTTCCCTTCCCTTCCCTTCCCTTCCCTTCCCTTCCCTTCCCTTCCCTTCCCTTCCCTTCCCTTCCCTTCCGTCCCCTTCCTACCCCTTCCCTTCCTGCACCTTCCCTTCCCCTCCCGCACCTTCCCTTCCCTTCCCTTCCCTTCCCTTCCCTTCCCTTCCCTTCCTTCCCTTCCCTTCCCTTCCCTTCCCTTCCCTTCCCACACATTCCCGCACCTTACAACAATTTCCCACAACTTCCCACACCTTCCCAAACCTTTCCACATCTTCCAATACCTTCCCTTCCCTTCCCTTCCCTTCCGTTCCCTGCCCACCCCTTCCCTTCCCTTCCCTTCCCTTCCCTTCCCTTCCCTTCCCTTCCCTTCCCTTCCCGCACCTTCACTTCTCTTCCGTTCCCTACCCTTCCCTTCCATTCCCGCACCTTTCCTTCCCGCACCTTCCCGCACCTTCCTGTCCCGCATCTTTCCGCACCTTCCCGCACCTTCCCGCACATTCCCTTCCCTCCCCTTCCCTCCCCTTCCCGCACCTTCCCTTCCCTTCCCTTCCAGCACCTTCCCTTCCCTTCCCGCACCTTCCCTTCCCGCACCTTTCCTTCTCTTTCAGCACATTCCCTTCCGTTCCCGCATCTTCCCTTCTCTTCCCTTCCCTTCCCTTCCCTTCCCTTCCCTTCCCTTCCCTTCCCTTCCCTTCCCTTCCCTTCCCTTCCCTTCCCGCACCTTCCCTTCCCTTCCCTTCCCTTCCCACACCTTCCCACAACTTCCCTTCCCTTCCCTTGCCTTGCCTGGCCTTCCCTTTCCTTCCCTTCCCTTCCCTTCCCTTCCCGCACCTTCCCTTCCCTTCCCGAACCTTCCCGCACCTTCCCTTCCCTTTCCTTCCCACACCTTCCCAGAGCTTCCCTTCCCTTCCCGCACCTTCCCTTCCATTCCTTTCCCTTCCCTTCCCTTGCCTTCCCTTCCCTTCCCTTCCCGCACCTTCCCGCACCTTCCTGCACCTTCCCTTCCCTTCCCGCACCTTCCCGCACCTTCCCTTCCCTTTCCTTCCCACACCTTCCCACAACTTCCCTTTCCTTCCCTTCCCTTCCCTTCCCTTCCCTTCCCGCACCTTCCCTTCCCTTCCCTTCCCTTCCCTTCCTTCCCTTCCCTTCCCTTCCCTTCCCTTCCCTTCCCTTCCCTTCCCTTCCCTTCACTTCCCTTCCCTTCCCTTCCCTTCCCACACCTTCCCACACCTTCCCACAACTTCCCACACCTTCCCACACCTTTCCAAACCTTCCCACATCTTCCAGCACCTTCCCTTCCCTTCCAACAACTTCCCTTCCAACACCTTCCCTTCCCTTCCCTTCCCTTCCCTTCCCTTCCCTTCCTTCCCTTCCCGTCCCTTTCCTTCCCTTCCCTTCCCTTCCCTTCCCTTCCCTTCCTTCCCTTCCCTTCCCTTCCCTTCCCTTCCCTTCCCTTCCCTTCCCTTCCCTTCCCTTCCCTTCCCTCTCTTCCCTTCCCTTCCCTTCCCTTCCCTTCTCTTCCCTTCCCTTCCCTTCCCTTCCGTTCCATTAGCTTCCCGCATCTTCCCTTTCCTTCCTTCCCTTCCCTTCCCTTCCCTTCCCTTCCCTTCCCGCACATTCCCTTCCCTTCCCTTCCCTTCCCTTCCCTTCCCTTCCCTTCCCTTCCCTTCCCTTCCCTTCCCACACCTTCCCACACCTTACCACAACTTCCCACAACTTCCCTTCCCTTCCCTTGCCTTTCCTTGCCTTGCCTTTCCTTTCCTTCCCTTCCCTTCCCTTCCCTTCCCTTCCCTTCCCTTCCCTACCCTTCCCTTCCCTTCCCTTCCCTTCCCGCACCTTCCCTTCCCGCACCTTCCCTTCCCGCACCTTCGCTTCCCTCCCCTTCCCGCAGCTTCCCTTCCCTTCCCTTCCCTTCCCGCACCTTCCCTTCCCTTCCCTTCCCTTCCCGCACCTTCCCTTCCCTTCCCTTCCCTTCCCTTCCCTTCCCTTCCCTTTCCTTCCCTTCCCTTCCCTTCTCTTCCCTTCCCTTCCCTTTCCGCACCTTCCCGCACCTTCCCGCACCCTTCCCATCCCGCACCTTCCCTTCCCGCACCTTCCCTTCCCTTCCCTTCCCTTCCCTTCCCTTCCCTTCCCTTCCCTTCCCTTCCCGCACCTTCCCTTCCCGCACCTTCCCGCACCTTCCCTTCCCTTCCCTTCCCGCACTTTCCCTTAACCCACCTTCCCTTTCCACACCTTCCCTTCCCTTCCCACATCTTCCCTTCCCTTCCCACATCTTCGCTTCCATTCACTTCCCTTCCCTTCCCTTCCCTTCCCTTCCCTTCCCTTCCCTTCCCTTCCCTTCCCGCACGTTCCCGCACCTTCCCGCACCTTCCCGCACCTTCCGGCACCTTCTCTTCCCTTCCCGCACCTTCCCTTCCCTTCCCGCACCTTCCCTTCCCTTCCCTTTCCTTCCCATCCCTTCCCACCTTTTCCCTTCCGGCACCTTTCTTTCCCTTCCCATCCCTTCCCTTCCCTTCCCTTCCCTTCCCTTCCCTTCCCTTCCCTTCCCTTCCCTTCCCTTCCCTTCCCTTCCCTTCCCTTCCCTTCCCTTCCCTTCCCTTCCCTTCCCTTCCCTTCCCTTCCCTTCTCTTCCCTTCCCTTCCCTTCACACCCCTTCCCTTCCTACACCTTCCCTTCCCTTCCCCTCACTTCCCTTCCCTTCCCTTTCCTTCCCTTCCCTTCCCTTCCCTTCCCTTCCCTTCCCTTCCCTTCCCTTCCCGCACCTTCCCTTCCCGCACCTTCCCTTCCCTTCCCGCACCTTCCCTTCCCTTCCCTTCCCTTCCCTTCCCTTCCCTTCCCTTCCCTTCCCTTCCCTTCCCTTCCCTTCCCTTCCCTTCCCTTCCCTTCCCTTCCCTTCCCTTCCCTTCCCTTCCCTTCCGTCCCCTTCCTACCCCTTCCCTTCCTGCACCTTCCCTTCCCCTCCCGCACCTTCCCTTCCCTTCCCTTCCCTTCCCTTCCCTTCCCTTCCCTTCCCTTCCCTTCCCTTCCCTTCCCTTCCCTTCCCTTCCCTTCCCTTCCCTTCCCTTCCCTTCCCTTCCCACACATTCCCGCACCTTACAACAATTTCCCACAACTTCCCACACCTTCCCAAACCTTTCCACATCTTCCAATACCTTCCCTTCCCTTCCCTTCCCTTCCGTTCCCTGCCCACCCCTTCCCTTCCTGCACCTTCCCTTCCCTTCCCGCACCTTCCCTTCCCTTCCCTTCCCTTCCCTTCCCTTCCCTTCCCTTCCCGCACCTTCCCTTCCCTTCCCTTCCCTTCCCGCACCTTCCCTTCCCTTCCCTTCCCTTCCCTTCCCTTCCCTTGCCTTCCCTTCCCTTCCCTTCCCTTCCCTTCCCTTCCCTTCCCTTCCCTTCCCTTCCCTTCCCTTCCCTTCCCTTGCCTTCCCTTCCCTTCCCTTCTCTTCCCTTCCCTTCCCTTCCCTTCCCTTCCCTTCCCTTCCCTTCCCTTCCCTTCCCTTCCCTTCCCTTCCCACACCTTCCCACAACTTCCCACACCTTCCCACACCTTCCCACACCTTCCCAAACCTTGCCACATCTTCCAGCACCTTCCCTTCCCTTCCCGCACCTTCCCTTCCCTTCCCGCACCTTCCCGCACCTTCCTGCACCTTCCCGCACATTCCCGCACCTTACTTTTCCGCACCATCCCTTCCCTTCCCGTACCTTCCCTTCCCGCACCTTCCCTTCCCGCATCTTCCCTTCCCGCACCTTCCCTTCCCTTCCCGCACCTTCCTTCCCTTCCCTTCCCTTCCCTTCCCTTCCCTTCCCTTCCCTTCCCTTCCCTTCCCTTCCCTTCCCTTCCCTTCCGTTCCCTTCCCTTCCCTTCCCTTCCCTTCCCGCACATTCCCTTCCCTTCCCTTCCCTTCCCTTCCCTTCCCTTCCCTTCCCTTCCCTTCCCTTCCCTTCCCTTCCCTTCCCTTCCCTTCCCTTCCCTTCCCTTCCCTTCCCTTCCCTTCCCTTCCCTTCCATTCCCTTCCCTTCCCTCACCTTCGCTTCCCTTCCCTTCCCTTCCAGCACCTTTCCTTCTCGCATCTTCACGCATCTTCCCGTCCCGCATCTTCCCGCACCTTCCCGCACCTTCCCTCACCTTCGCTTCCCTCCCCTTCCCGCACCTTCCCGCACCTTCCCTTCCCGCACCTTCCCTTCCCGCACCTTCCCTTCCCTTCCCGCACCTTCCCTTCCCGCACCTTCCCTTCCCGCACCTTCCCTTCCCGCACCTTCCCTTCCCGCACCTTCCCTTCCCTTCCCTTCCCTTCCCGCATCTTCTCTTCCCTTGCCTTTCCTTGCCTTGCCTTTCCTTCCCTTCCCTTCCCTTCCCTTCCCTTCCATTCCCGCACCTTCCCTTCCCGCACCTTCCCTTTCCGCACCATCCCTTCCCTTCCCGTAACTTCCCTTCCCTTCCCTTCCCTTCACGAACCTTCCCTTCCCTTCCCGCACCTTCCTTCCCTTCCGGCACATTCTCTTCCCTTCCCTTCCCTTCCCTTCCCGCACCTTCCCTTCTCTTCCGTTCCCTACCCTTCCATTCCATTCCCGCACCTTTCCTTCCTGCACCTTCCCGCACCTTCCCGTCCCGCATCTTTCCGCACCTTCCCGCACCTTCCCGCACCTTCCCTTCCCTCCCCTTCCCGCACCTTCCCTTCCCTTCCCTTCCAGCACCTTCCCTTCCCTTCCCGCACCTTCCCTTCCCGCACCTTCCCTTCTCTTTCCACACATTCCCTTCCCTTCCCGCATCTTCCCTTCTATTCCCTTCCCTTCCCTTCCCTTCCCTTCCCTTCCCTTCCCTTCCCTTCCCTTCCCTTCCCTTCCCTTCCCTTCCCTTCCCTTCCCTTTCCTTCCCACACCTTCCCACAACTTCCCTTCCCTTCCCTTTCCTTGCCTTGCCTTCCCTTTCCTTCCCTACCCTTCCCTTCCCTTCCCTTCCCTTCCCTTCCCTTCCCTTCCCTTCCCTTCCCTTCCCGCACCTTCCCTTCCCTTCCCGAAACTTCCCGCACCTTCCCTTCCCTTTCCTTCCCACACCTTCCCACAGCTTCCCTTCCCTTCCCGCAACTTCCCTTCCCTTCCCTTCTCTTCCGTTCCCTACCCTTCCCTTCCATTCCCGCACCTTTCCTTCCAGCACCCTCCCGCACCTTCTCGTCCCGCATCTTTCCGCACCTTCCCGCACCTTCCCGCACCTTCCCGCACCTTCCCTTCCCTTTCCTTCCCACACCTTCCCACAACTTCCCTTTCCTTCCCTTCCCTTCCCTCCCCTTCCCGCACCTTCCCTTCCCTTCCCTTCCAGCACATTCCCTTCCCTTCCCGCAACTTCCCTTCCCGCATCTTCCCTTCTCTTCCCTTCCCTTCCCTTCCCTTCCCTTCCCTTCCCTTCCCTTCCCTTCCCTTCCCTTCCCTTCCCTTCCCTTCCCTTCCCTTCCCTTTCCTTCCCACACCTTCCCACAACTTCCCTTCCCTTCCCTTGCCTTGCCTTGCCTTCCCTTTCCTTCCCTTCCCTTCCCTTCCCTTCCCGCACCTTCCCTTCCCTTCCCGAACCTTCCCGCACCTTCCCTTCCCTTTCCTTCCCACACCCTCCCACAGCTTCCCTTCCCTTCCCGCACCTTCCCTTCCGTTCCTTTCCCTTCCCTTCCCTTGCCTTCCCTTCCCTTCCCTTCCCTTCCCTTCTCTTCCATTCCCTACCCTTCCCTTCCATTCCCGCAACTTTCCTTCCCGCACCTTCCCGCACCTTCCCGTCCCGCATCTTTCCGCACCTTCCCGCACCTTCCCTTCCCTTCCCGCACCTTCCCGCACCTTCCCTTCCCTTTCCTTCCCACACCTTCCCACAACTTCCCTTTCCTTCCCTTCCCTTCCCTTCCCTTCCCGCACCTTCCCTTCCCTTCCCTTCCCTTCCCTTCCCTTCCCTTCCCTTCCCTTCCCTTCCCTTTCCTTCCCTTCCATTCCCTTCCCTTCCCTTCCCTTCCCTTCCCTTCCTTTCCCTTTTCTTCCCTTCCCTTCCCTTCCCTTCCCGCACTTTCCCTTCCCACACCTTCCCTTCCCACACCTTCGCTTCCCTTCCCACATCTTCCCTTCCCTTCCCACATCTTCGCTTCCCTTCCCTTCCCTTCCCTTCCCTTCCCTTCCCCTCCCTTCCCTTCCCGCAACTTCCCGCATGTTCCCGCATCTTCCCGCACCTTCCTGCTCCTTCTCTTCCCTTCCCGCACCTTCCCTTCCCTTCCCGCACCTTCCCTTCCCTTCCCTTTCCTTCCCATCCCTTCCCACATTTTCCCTTCCTGCACCTTTCCTTCCCTTCCCTTCCCTTCCCTTCCATTCCCTTCCATTCCCTTCCCTTCCCTTCCCCCACCTTCGCTTCCCTTCCCTTCCCTTCCAGCACCTTTCCTTCCCACACCTTCATGCAACTTCCCGTCCCGCATCTTCCCGCACCTTCCCGCACCTTCCCGCACCTTCGCTTCCCTCCTTTTCCCGCACCTTCCCTTCCCTTCCCTTCCCTTCCCTTCCCGCACCTTCCCTTCCCTTCCCGCACCTTCCCTTCCCGCAACATCCCTTCCCTTCCCGTAACTTCTCTTCCCTTCCCTTCCCGCACATTCCCGCACCTTCCCGCACCTTCCCGCACCTTCCCGCACCTTCCCGCACCTTCCGGCACATTCCCTTCCCTTCCCTTCCCTTCCCTTCCCTTCTCTTCCGTTCCCTACCCTTCCCTTCTATTCCCGCACCTTTCCTTCCCGCACCTTCCCCCACCATCCCGTCCCGCATCTTTCCGCACCTTCCCGCACCTTCCCGCACCTTCCCTTCCCTCCCCTTCCCGCACCTTCCCTTCCCTTCCCTTCCAGCACCTTCCCTTCCCTTCCCGCACCTTCCCTTCCCGCACCTTTCCTTCTCTTTCCGCACATTCCCTTCCCTTCCCGCATCTTCCCTTCTCTTCCCTTCCCTTCCCTTCCCTTCCCTACCCTTCCCTTCCCTTCCCTTCCCTTCCCTTCCCTTCCCTTCCCTTCCCTTCCCTTCCCTTCCCTTCTCTTCCCTTCCCTTCCCTTCCCTCTCTTCCCTTCCCTTCCCTTCCCTTCTCTTCCCTTCCCTTCCCTTCCCATCTGTTCCCTTCCCTGCCCTTCCCTTCCCTTCCATTCTCTTCCCTTCCCGCACCTTCCCACACCTTCCCGCACCTTCCCTCACCTTCCCGCACCTTCCCTTCCCGCACCTTCCTTCCCTTCCCACACCTTCCCTTCCCGCACCTTACTTCCCGCACCTTCCCTTCCCTTCTCGCACCTGCCCTTCCCTTCCCGCACCTTCCCTTCCCGCACGTTCCCTTCCCTTCCCTTGCCTTCCCGCACCTTCCCGCACCTTCCCTTCCCGCACCTTCCCGCACCTTCCCGCAACTTCCCTTCCCGCACCTTCCTTTCCCGCAGCTTCCCTGCCATTCCCTGCCTTCACCTTCCCTTCCCTTCCCTTCCCTTCCCTTCCCTTCCCTTCCCTTCCCTTCCCTTCCCTTCCCTTCCCTTCCCTTCCCTTCCCTTTCTTTCCCTTCCCTTCCCTTCCCTTCTCTTCCCTTCCCTTCCTTTCCCTTTTCTTCCCTTCCCTTCCCTTCCCTTCCCGCACTTTCCCTTCCCACACCTTCCCTTCCCACACCTTCCCTTCCCTTCCCACATCTTCCCTTCCCTTCCCACATCTTCGCTTCCCTTCCCTTCCCTTCCCTTCCCTTCCCTTCCCTTCCCTTCCCTTCCCTTCCCTTCCCTTCCCTTCCCCTCCCTTCCCTTCCCGCACCTTCCTGCACCATCCCGCACCTTCCCGCACCTTCCTGCTCCTTCTCTTCCCTTCCCGCACCTTCCCTGCCCTTCCCGCACCTTCCCTTCCCTTCCCTTTCCTTCCCATCCCTTCCCACCTTTTCCCTTCCTGCACCTTTCTTTCCCTTCCCTTCCCTTCCCTTCCCTTCCCTTCCCTTCCCTTCCATTCCCTTCCCTTCCCTTCCCCCACCTTCGCTTCCCTTCCCTTCCCTTCCAGCACCTTTCCTTCCGCACCTTCACGCAACTTCCCGTCCCGCATCTTCCCGCACCTTCCCGCACCTTCCCGCACCTTCGCTTCCCTCCCCTTCCCGCACCTTCCCTTCCCTTCCCTTCCCTTCCCGCACCTTCCTTCCCTTCCCGCACCTTCCCTTCCCGCACCTTCCCTTCCCGCACCTTCCCTTCCCGCACCTTCCCTTCCCTTCCCGCATCTTCCCTTCCCTTCCCTTCCCTTCCCTTCCCTTCCCTTCCCTTCCCTTCCCTTCCCTTCCCTTCCCTTCACTTCCCGTCCCTTCCCTTCCCTTCTCTACCCTTCCCTTCCCTTCCCACACCTTCCCACACCTTACCACACCTTACCACAACTTCCCACAACTTCCCTTCCCTTCCCTTGCCTTTCCTTGCATTGCCTTTCCTTCCCTTCCCTTCCCTTCCCTTCCCTTCCCTTCCCTTCCCTTCCCGCACCTTCCCTTCCCGCACCTTCCCTTTCCGCACCATCCCGCACCTTCCCGTAACTTCCCTTCCCGCACCTTCGCTTCCTTCCCCTTCCCGCACCTTCCCTTCCCTTCCCTTCCCTTCCCGCACCTTCCCTTCACTTCCCGCACCTTCCCTTCCCGCACCTTCCCTTCCCTTCCCTTCCCCTCCCTTCCCGCACCTTTCCGCAGGTTCCCGCACCTTCCCGTACCTTCCCATCCCGCACCTTCCCTTCCCTTCCCTTCCCTTCCGTTCCCTTCCCTTCCCCTCCCTTCTCTTCCCTTCCCTTCCCTTCCCTTCCCTTCCCTTCCCTTCCCTTCCCTTCCGTTCCCACAAATTCCCTTCCCGTCCCTTCCCTTCCCTTCCCTTCCCTTCCCTTCCCGCACCTTCCCGTACCTTCTCTTCCCTTCCCGCACATTCCCTTCCCTTCCCGCACCTTCCCTTCCCTTCCCTTCCCGCACATTCCCTTCCCTTCCCTTCCCTTCCCTTCCCTTCCCTTCCCTTCCCTTCCCTTCCCTTCCCTTCCCTTCCCTTCCCTTCCCTTCCATTCCCTTCCCTTCCCTTCCCTTCCCTTCCCTTCCCTTCCCTTCCCTTCCCTTCCCTTCCCTTCCCTTCCATTCCCTTCCCTTCCCTTCCCTTCCCTTCCCTTCCCTTCCCTCACCTTCGCTTCCCTTCCCTTCCCTTCCAGCACCTTTCCTTCTCGCATCTTCACGCATCTTCCCGTCCCGCATCTTCCCGCACCTTCCCGCACCTTCCCTCACCTTCGCTTCCCTCCCCTTCCCGCACCTTCCCGCACCTTCCCTTCCCGCACCTTCCCTTCCCGCACCTTCCCTTCCCTTCCCGCACCTTCCCTTCCCGCACCTTCCCTTCCCGCACCTTCCCTTCCCGCACCTTCCCTTCCCGCACCTTCCCTTCCCGCACCTTCCCTTCCCGCATCTTCTCTTCCCTTGCCTTTCCTTGCCTTGCCTTTCCTTCCCTTCCCTTCCCTTCCCTTCCCTTCCATTCCCGCACCTTCCCTTCCCGCACCTTCCCTTTCCGCACCATCCCTTCCCTTCCCGTAACTTCCCTTCCCTTCCCTTCCCTTCACGAACCTTCCCTTCCCTTCCCGCACCTTCCTTCCCTTCCGGCACATTCTCTTCCCTTCCCTTCCCTTCCCTTCCCGCACCTTCCCTTCTCTTCCGTTCCCTACCCTTCCATTCCATTCCCGCACCTTTCCTTCCTGCACCTTCCCGCACCTTCCCGTCCCGCATCTTTCCGCACCTTCCCGCACCTTCCCGCACCTTCCCTTCCCTCCCCTTCCCGCACCTTCCCTTCCCTTCCCTTCCAGCACCTTCCCTTCCCTTCCCGCACCTTCCCTTCCCGCACCTTCCCTTCTCTTTCCGCACATTCCCTTCCCTTCCCGCATCTTCCCTTCTATTCCCTTCCCTTCCCTTCCCTTCCCTTCCCTTCCCTTCCCTTCCCTTCCCTTTCCTTCCCACACCTTCCCACAACTTCCCTTCCCTTCCCTTTCCTTGCCTTGCCTTCCCTTTCCTTCCCTACCCTTCCCTTCCCTTCCCTTCCCTTCCCTTCCCTTCCCTTCCCTTCCCTTCCCTTCCCGCACCTTCCCTTCCCGCACCTTCCCTTCCCTTCCCGAAACTTCCCGCACCTTCCCTTCCCTTTCCTTCCCACACCTTCCCACAGCTTCCCTTCCCTTCCCGCAACTTCCCTTCCCTTCCCTTCTCTTCCGTTCCCTACCCTTCCCTTCCATTCCCGCACCTTTCCTTCCAGCACCCTCCCGCACCTTCTCGTCCCGCATCTTTCCGCACCTTCCCGCACCTTCCCGCACCTTCCCGCACCTTCCCGCACCTTCCCTTCCCTTTCCTTCCCACACCTTCCCACAACTTCCCTTTCCTTCCCTTCCCTTCCCTCCCCTTCCCGCACCTTCCCTTCCCTTCCCTTCCAGCACATTCCCTTCCCTTCCCGCAACTTCCCTTCCCGCATCTTCCCTTCTCTTCCCTTCCCTTCCCTTCCCTTCCCTTCCCTTCCCTTCCCTTCCCTTCCCTTCCCTTCCCTTCCCTTCCCTTCCCTTCCCTTCCCTTCCCTTCCCTTCCCTTCCCTTCCCTTCCCTTTCCTTCCCACACCTTCCCACAACTTCCCTTCCCTTCCCTTGCCTTGCCTTGCCTTCCCTTTCCTTCCCTTCCCTTCCCTTCCCTTCCCGCACCTTCCCTTCCCTTCCCGAACCTTCCCGCACCTTCCCTTCCCTTTCCTTCCCACACCTTCCCACAGCTTCTCTTCCCTTCCCGCACCTTCCCTTCCGTTCCTTTCCCTTCCCTTCCCTTGCCTTCCCTTCCCTTCCCTTCCCTTCCCTTCTCTTCCATTCCCTACCCTTCCCTTCCATTCCCGCAACTTTCCTTCCCGCACCTTCCCGCACCTTCCCGTCCCGCATCTTTCCGCACCTTCCCGCACCTTCCCTTCCCTTCCCGCACCTTCCCGCACCTTCCCTTCCCTTTCCTTCCCACACCTTCCCACAACTTCCCTTTCCTTCCCTTCCCTTCCCTTCCCTTCCCGCACCTTCCCTTCCCTTCCCTTCCCTTCCCTTCCCTTCCCTTCCCTTCCCTTCCCTTCCCTTCCCTTCCCTTCCCTTTCCTTCCCTTCCATTCCCTTCCCTTCCCTTCCCTTCCCTTCCCTTCCCTTCCCTTCCTTTCCCTTTTCTTCCCTTCCCTTCCCTTCCCTTCCCGCACTTTCCCTTCCCACACCTTCCCTTCCCACACCTTCGCTTCCCTTCCCACATCTTCCCTTCCCTTCCCACATCTTCGCTTCCCTTCCCTTCCCTTCCCTTCCCTTCCCTTCCCCTCCCTTCCCTTCCCGCAACTTCCCGCATGTTCCCGCATCTTCCCGCACCTTCCTGCTCCTTCTCTTCCCTTCCCGCACCTTCCCTTCCCTTCCCGCACCTTCCCTTCCCTTCCCTTTCCTTCCCATCCCTTCCCACATTTTCCCTTCCTGCACCTTTCCTTCCCTTCCCTTCCCTTCCCTTCCATTCCGTTCCATTCCCTTCCCTTCCCTTCCCCCACCTTCGCTTCCCTTCCCTTCCCTTCCAGCACCTTTCCTTCCCACACCTTCATGCAACTTCCCGTCCCGCATCTTCCCGCACCTTCCCGCACCTTCCCGCACCTTCGCTTCCCTCCTTTTCCCGCACCTTCCCTTCCCGCACCTTCCCTTCCCTTCCCGCACCTTCCCTTCCCTTCCCGCACCTTCCCTTCCCGCAACATCCCTTCCCTTCCCGTAACTTCTCTTCCCTTCCCTTCCCGCACATTCCCGCACCTTCCCGCACCTTCCCGCACCTTCCCGCACATTCCCGCACCTTCCGGCACATTCCCTTCCCTTCCCTTCCCTTCCCTTCCCTTCTCTTCCGTTCCCTACCCTTCCCTTCTATTCCCGCACCTTTCCTTCCCGCACCTTCCCCCACCATCCCGTCCCGCATCTTTCCGCACCTTCCCGCACCTTCCCGCACCTTCCCTTCCCTCCCCTTCCCGCACCTTCCCTTCCCTTCCCTTCCAGCACCTTCCCTTCCCTTCCCGCACCTTCCCTTCCCGCACCTTTCCTTCTCTTTCCGCACATTCCCTTCCCTTCCCGCATCTTCCCTTCCCTTCCCTTCCCTTCCCTTCCCTTCCCTTCCCTTCCCTTCCCTTCCCTTCCCTTCCCTTCCCTTCCCTTCCCTTCCCTTCCCTTCCCTCTCTTCCCTTCCCTTCCC
Source organism: Caloenas nicobarica (assembly GCF_036013445.1). NCBI lineage: Eukaryota > Metazoa > Chordata > Aves > Columbiformes > Columbidae > Caloenas > Caloenas nicobarica. Next base: position 22,470 of record NW_027017594.1, read on the forward strand.
TTCCCTTCTCTTCCCTTCCCTTCCCTTCCCATCTGTTCCCTTCCCTGCCCTTCCCTTCCCTTCCATTCTCTTCCCTTCCCGCACCTTCCCACACCTTCCCGCACCTTCCCTCACCTTCCCGCACCTTCCCTTCCCGCACCTTCCTTCCCTTCCCACACCTTCCCTTCCCGCACCTTACTTCCCGCACCTTCCCTTCCCTTCTCGCACCTGCCCTTCCCTTCCCGCACCTTCCCTTCCCGCAAGTTCCCTTCCCTTCCCTTGCCTTCCCGCGCCTTCCCGCACCTTCCCTTCCCGCACCTTCCCGCACCTTCCCGCAACTTCCCTTCCCGCACCTTCCTTTCCCACAGCTTCCCTGCCATTCCCTGCCTTCACCTTCCCTTCCCTTCCCTTCCCTTCCCTTCCCTTCCCTTCCCTTCCCTTCCCTTCCCTTCCCTTCCCTTCCCTTCCCTTCCCTTCCCTTCCCTTCCCTTCCCTTCCCTTCCCTTCCCTTCCCTTTCTTTCCCTTCCCTTCCCTTCCCTTCTCTTCCCTTCCCTTCCTTTCCCTTTTCTTCCCTTCCCTTCCCTTCCCGCACTTTCCCTTCCCACACCTTCCCTTCCCACACCTTCCCTTCCCTTCCCACATCTTCCCTTCCCTTCCCACATCTTCGCTTCACTTCCCTTCCCTTCCCTTCCCTTCCCTTCCCTTCCCTTCCCTTCCCCTCCCTTCCCTTCCCGCACCTTCCTGCACCATCCCGCACCTTCCCGCACCTTCCTGCTCCTTCTCTTCCCTTCCCGCACCTTCCCTGCCCTTCCCGCACCTTCCCTTCCCTTCCCTTTCCTTCCCATCCCTTCCCACCTTTTCCCTTCCTGCACCTTTCTTTCCCTTCCCTTCCCTTCCCTTCCCTTCCCTTCCCTTCCCTTCCATTCCTTTCCCTTCCCTTCCCCCACCTTCGCTTCCCTTCCCTTCCCTTCCAGCACCTTTCCTTCCGCACCTTCACGCAACTTCCCGTCCCGCATCTTCCCGCACCTTCCCGCACCTTCCCGCACCTTCGCTTCCCTCCCCTTCCCGCACCTTCCTTCCCTTCCCGCACCTTCCCTTCCCGCAGCTTCCCTTCCCGCACCTTCCCTTCCCGCACCTTCCCTTCCCTTCCCGCATCTTCCCTTCCCTTCCCTTCCCCTCCCTTCCCTTCCCTTCCCTTCCCTTCCCTTCCCTTCCCTTCCCTTCCCTTCCCTTCCCTTCCCTTCCCTTCCCTTCACTTCCCGTCCCTTCCCTTCCCTTCTCTACCCTTCCCTTCCCTTCCCACACCTTCCCACACCTTCCCACACCTTACCACAACTTCCCACAACTTCCCTTCCCTTCCCTTGCCTTTCCTTGCATTGCCTTTCCTTCCCTTCACTTCCCTTCCCTTCCCTTCCCTTCCCTTCCCGCACCTTCCCTTTCCGCACCATCCCTTCCCTTCCCGTAACTTCCCTTCCCGCACCTTCGCTTCCCTCCCCTTCCCGCACCTTCCCTTCCCTTCCCTTCCCTTCCTGCACCTTCCCTTCACTTCCCGCACCTTCCCTTCCCGCACCTTCCCTTCCCTTCCCTTCCCCTCCCTTCCCGCACCTTTCCGCAGGTTCCCGCACCTTCCCGTACCTTCCCATCCCGCACCTTCCCTTCCCTTCCCTTCCCTTCCGTTCCCTTCCCTTCCCTTCCCTTCTCTTCCCTTCCCTTCCCTTCCCTTCCCTTCCCTTCCCTTCCCTTCCCTTCCGTTCCCACAAATTCCCTTCCCGTCCCTTCCCTTCCCTTCCCTTCCCGCACCTTCCCGCACCTTCCCGCACCTTCTCTTCCCTTCCCGCACCTTCCCTTCCCTTCCCGCACCTTCCCTTCCCTTCTCTTCCCGCACCTTCCCTTCCATTCCCGCACCTTCCCTTCCCTTGCCTTTCCTTCCCATCCCTTCCCACCCCTTCCCTTCCTGCACCTTCCCTTCCCTTCCCTTCCCTTCCCTTCCCTTCCCTTCCCTTCCATTCCCTTCCCTTCCCTTCCCTTCCCCCACCTTCGCTTCCCTTCCCTTCCCTTCCAGCACCTTTCCTTCCGCACCTTCACGCAACTTCCCCTCCCGCATCTTCCCGCACCTTCCCGCACCTTCCCGCACCTTCGCTTCCCTCCCCTTCCCGCACCTTCCCTTCCCTTCCCTTCCCTTCCCGCACCTTCCTTCCCTTCCCGCACCTTCCCTTCCCGCACCTTCCCTTCCCGCACCTTCCCTTCCCGCACCTTCCCTTCCCTTCCCGCATCTTCCCGCACCTTCCCTTCCCTTCCCTTCCCTTCCCTTCCCTTCCCTTCCCTTCCCTTCCCTTCCCTTCCCTTCCCTTCCCTTCCCGTCCCTTGCCTTCCCTTCTCTTCCCTTCCCTTCCCTTCCCACACCTTCCCACACCTTACCACACCTTACCACAACTTCCCACAACTTCCCTTCCCTTCCCTTGCCTTTCCTTGCCTTGCCTTTCCTTCCCTTCCCTTCCCGCACCTTCCCTTCCCTTCCCGCACCTTCCATTCCCGCACCTTCCCTTTCTGCACCATCCCTTCCCTTCCCTTCCCTTCCCTTCCCGCACCTTCCCTTCCCTTCCAGCACCTTCCCTTCCCGCACGTTCCCTTCCCTTCCCTTCCCTTCCCTTCCCTTCCCTTCCCGCACCTTCCCGCACCTTCCCGCACCTTCCCGCACCTTCCCATCCCGCACCTTCCCTTCCCTTCCCTTCCCTTCCCTTCCCTTCCCTTCCCTTCCCTTCCCTTCCCACACATTCCCTTCCCGTCCCTTCCCTTCCCTTCCCTTCCCGCACCTTCCCGCACCTTCCCGCACCTTCTCTTCCCTTCCCACACCTTCCCTTCCCTTCCCGCACCTTCCCTTCCCTTCTCTTCCCGCACCTTCCCTTCCCTTCCCGCACCTTCCCTTCCCTTGCCTTTCCTTCCCATCCCTTCCCACCCCTTCCCTTCCCGTCCCTTCCCTTCCCTTCCCTTCCCTTCCCTTCCCTTCCCTTCCCTTCCCTTCCCTTCCCTTCCCTTCCCTTCCCTTCCCTTCCCTTCCCTTCCCTTCCCTTCCCGCACCTTCCCTTCCCGCATCTTCCTTTCCCGCACCTTCCCTTCCCTTCCTTTCCCTTCCCTTCCCTTCCCGCACATTCCCTTCCCTTCCCGCACCTTCCTTCCCTTCCGGCACATTCCCTTCCCTTCCCTTCCCTTCCCTTCCCTTCCCTTCCCTTCCCTTCCCGCACCTTCCCTTCCCTTCCCTTCTCTTCCGTTCCCTACCATTCCCTTCCATTCCCGCACCTTTCCTTCCCGCACCTTCCCGCACCTTCCCGTCCCGCATCTTTCCGCAACTTCCCGCACCTTCCCGCACCTTCCCTTCCCTCCCCTTCCCGCACCTTCCCTTCCCTTCCCTTCCAGCACCTTCCCTTCCCTTCCCGCACCTTCCCTTCCCGCACCTTCCCTTCAATTTCCGCACATTCCCTTCCCTTCCCGCATCTTCCCTTGCCTTTCCTTGCCTTGCCTTTCCTTCCCTTCCCTTCCCTTCCCTTCCCTTCCCTTCCCTTCCCTTCCCTTCCCTTCCCTTCCCTTCCCTTCCCTTTCCTTCCCACACCTTCCCACAACTTCCCTTCCCTTCCCTTGCCTTGCCTTGCCTTCCCTTTCCTTCCCTTCCCTTCCCTTCCCTGCCCGCACCTTCCCTTCCCTTTCCGAACCTTCCCGCACCTTCCCTTCCCTTTCCCTCCCACACCTTCCCAGAGCTTCCCTTCCCTTCCCACACCTTCCCTTCCGTTCCTTTCCCTTCCCTTCCCTTGCCTTTCCTTCCCTTCCCTTCCCGCACCTTCCCGCACCTTCCCGCACCTTCTCTTCCCTTCCCGCACCTTCCTGAACCTTCCCTTCCCTTTCCTTCCCACACCTTCCCACAACTTACCTTTCCTTCCCTTCCCTTCCCTTCCCGCACCTTCCCTTCCCTTCCCTTTCCTTCCCTTCCCTTCCCTTCCCTTCCCTTCCCTTCCCTTCCCTTCCCTTCCCTTCCCTTCCCTTCCCTTCCCTTCCCTTCCCTTCCCTTCCCTTCCCACACCTTCCCACACCTTCCCACAACATCCCACACCTTCCCACACCTTCCCAAACCTTCCCACATCTTCCAGCACCTTCCCTTCCCTTCCAACAACTTCCCTTCCAACACCTTCCCTTCCCTTCCCTTCCCTTCCCTTCCCTTCCCTTCCCTTCCCTTCCCTTCCCTTCCCTTCCTGTACCTTCCCTTCCCTTCCCTTCCCTTCCCTTCCCTTCCCTTCCCTTCCATTTCCTTCCCTTCCCTTCCCTTCCCTTCCCTTCCCTTCCCTTCCCTTCCCTTCCCTTCCCTTCCCTTCCCTTCCCTTCCCTTCCTGCACATTCCTGCACCTTCCCGCACCTTCCCTTCCCGCACCTTCCCTTCCCTTCCCTTCCCTTCCCTTCCCTTCCCTTCCCTTCCCGCATCTTCCCTTCCCTTCCCTTCTCTTCCCTTCCCTTCCCTTCCCACACCTTCCCACACCTTCCCACACCCTACCACAACTTCCCACAACTTCCCTTCCCTTCCCTTGCCTTTCCTTGCCTTGCCTTTCCTTCCCTTCCCTTCCCTTCCCTTCCCTTCCCTTCCCTTCCCTTCCCTTCACTTCCCTTCCCGCACCTTCCCTTCCCTCACGTTCCCTTTCCGCACCATCCCTTCCCTTCCCGTAACTTCCCTTCCCGCACCTTCCCTTCCCGCACCTTCCCTTCCCGCACCTTCCCTTCCCTTCCCGCACCTTCCCGCACCTTCCTGCACCTTCTCTTCCCTTCCTGCACCTTCCCTTCCCTTCCCGCACCTTCCCTTCCCTTCTCTTCCCGCACCTTCCCTTCCCTTCCTGCACCTTTCCTTCCCTTCCCACACCTTCCCGAACCTTCCCTTCACGCAACTTCCCGCACCTTCACGCACCTTCCCTTCCCTTCCCACACCTTCCCTTCCCAGACCTTCACTTCCCTTCCCTTCCCGCAACTTCCCTTCCCGCAACTTCCCTTCGTTCCCTTCCCTTCCCTTCCCTTCCCTTCCCTTCCCTTCCCTTCCCTTCCCTTCCCTTCCCTTCCCTTCCCTTCCCTTCCCTTCCCTTCCCTTCACTTCCCTTCCCTTCCCTTCCCTTCCCTTCCATTCCCTTCCCTTCCCTTCCCTTCCCTTCCCTTCCCTTCCCTTCCCTTCCCTTCCCTTCCATTCCCTTCCCTTCCCTTCCCTTCCCGCACCTTCCCTTCCCGCACCTTCCCTTCCCTTCCCTTCCCTTTCCTTCCCTTCCCGCACCTTCCCGCGCCTTCCCTTCCCTTCCCGCACCTTCCCTTCCCTTACCTTCCCTTCCCTGCCCTTCCCTTCCCTTCGCTTCCCACACCTTCCCTTCCGTTCCCTTCTCTTCCCTTCCCTTCCCTTCCCTTCCCTTCCCTTCCCTTCCCTTCCCTTCCCTTCCCTTCCCTTCCCTTCCCTTCCCTTCCCACACCTTCCCACAGCTTCCAACATCATCCCACACCTTCCCACACCTTCCCAAACCTTCCCACATCTTCCAGCACCTTCCCTTCCCTTGCAACACCTTCCCTTCCCTTCCAACAATTCCCTTCCCTTCCCTTCCCTTCCCTTCCCTTCCCTTCCCTTCCATTCCCTTCACTTCCAGCAACTTTCCTTCCCGCACCTTCCCGCACCTTCCCGTCCCGCATCTTCCCGCACCATCCCGCACCTTCGCGGACCTTCCCTTCCCTCCCCTTCCCGCACCTTCCCTTCCCTTCCCGCACCTTCCCGCACCTTCCCTTCCCTTCCCGCACCTTCCCTTCCCGCACCTTCCCTTCCCTTCCAGCACCTTTCCTTCCCTTCCCGCATCTTCACTTCCCTTCCCGCACCTTCCCTTCCCTTCCCTTCCCTTCCCTTCCCTTCCCTTCCCTTCCCTTCACTTCTCTTCCCTTCACTTCCCTTCCCACACATTCCCACACTTTCCCACACCTTCCCACAACTTCCCACAACTTCCATTCCTTTCCCTTGCCTTTCCTTGCCTTCCTTTCCCTTGCCTTCCCTTCCCTTCCCATCCCTTCCCTTCCCTTCCCTTCCCTTCCCGCACCTTCCCTTCCCGCACCTTCCCTTCCCGCACCTTCCCTTCCCTTCCCATCCCTTGCCTTCCCTTCCCTTCCCTTCCCTTCCTTTCCCTTCCCTTCCCTTCCCTCCCCTTCACTTCCCTTCCCGTCCCACACCTTTCTTTCCCTTCCCTTCCTGCACCTTCCCTTCCCTTCCCATCCCTTGCCTTCCCTTCCCTTCCCTTCCCTTCCTTTCCCTTCCCTTCCCTTCCCTCCCCTTCACTTCCCTTCCCGTCCCACACCTTTCCTTCCCTTCCCTTCCTGCACCTTCCCTTCCCTTCCAGCACATTCCCTTCCCTCACCTTCCCTTCCCTTCCCTTCCCTTCCCTTCCCTTCCCTTCCCTTCCCTTCCCTTCCCTTCCCTTCCCTTCCCTTCCCTTCCCTTCCCTTCCCTTCCCTTCCCTTCCCTTCCCTTCCCTTCCCTTCCCTTCCCTTCCCTTCCCTTCCCGCACCTTACCTTCCCTTCTCGCACCTTCCCTTCCATGCCCTTCCCTTCCCGCACCTTCCCTTCTCTCACCTTCCCTCACCCTCCCGCACCTTCCCGCACCTTCCCTTACCTTCCCACACCTTCCCGATCTTCCAGCACCTTCCCACACTTTCCCGCACCTTCCCGCACCTTCCCTTCACTTCCATTACGTTCCCTTCCCTTCCCTTCCCTTCCCTTCCCTTCCCTTCCCTTCCCTTCCCTTCCCTTCCCTTCCCTTCCTTTCCCTTCCCACACATTTCCTTCACTTACTTGCCCGCACCTTCCCTTCCCTTCCCTTCCCTTCCCTTCTCTTCTCTACCCTTCCCTTCCCTTCCCTTCCCTTCCCTTCCCTTCCCTTCCCTTCCCTTCCCTTCCCTTCCCTTCCCTTCCCTTCCCTTCCCTTCCCTTCCCTTCCCTTCACGCACCTTCCCTTCCCTTCACGCACCTTCCCTTCCCTTCCCTTCACGCACCTTCCCTTCCGTTCACTCACCTTCCCTTCCCTTCCCGCACCTTCCCTTCCCGCACCTTCCCTTCCCTTCCCACACCCTCCCGCACCTTCCCGCAACTTCCCTTACCTTCCCGCACCTTCCCGATCTTCCAGCACCCTCCCACAACTTCCCGCACCTTCCCTCACCTTCCGTTCACTTCGCTTACGTTCCCTTCCCTTCCATTCCGTTCTCTTCCCTTCCCTTCCCTTCCCTTCCCACACATTTCCTTCCCTTCCCTTCCCTTCCCACACATTTCCTTCCCTTCCCTTCCCTTCCCTTCCCTTCCCTTCCCTTCCCTTCCCTTCCCTTCCCTTCCCTTCCCTTCCCTTCCATTCCCTTCCCTTCCCTTCCCTTCCCTTCCCTTCCCTTCCCTTCCCTTCCCTTCCCTTCTATTCCCTTCCCTTCCCTTCCCTTCCCTTCCCTTCCCTTCCCTTCCCTTCCCTTCCCTTCCCTTCCCTTTCCTTCCCTTCCCGCACCTACCCTTCCCGCACCTTCCCTTCCCGCATCTTCCCTTACCGCACCTTCCCTTCCCTTCCTTTCCCTTCCCTTCCCTTCCCGCACCTTCCCTTCCCTTCCCGCACCTTCCTTCCCTTCCGGCACATTCCCTTCCCTTCCCTTCCCTTCCCTTCCCTTCCCTTCCCTTCCCTTCCCTTCCCTTCCCTTCCCTTCCTTTCCCGCACCTTCCCGCACCTTCCCTTCCCTTCCCGCACCTTCCCTTCCCTTCCCTTCTCTTCCGTTCCCTACCATTCCCTTCCATTCCCGCACCTTTCCTTCCCGCACCTTCCCGCACCTTCCCGTCCCGCATCTTTCCGCAACTTCCCGCACCTTCCCGCACCTTCCCTTCCCTCCCCTTCCCGCACCTTCCCTTCCCTTCCCTTCCAGCACCTTTCCTTCCCTTCCCGCACCTTCCCTTCCCGCACCTTCCCTTCAATTTCCGCACATTCCCTTCCCTTCCCGCATCTTCCCTTGCCTTTCCTTGCCTTGCCTTTCCTTCCCTTCCCTTCCCTTCCCTTCCCTTCCGTTCCCTTCCCTTCCCTTTCCTTCCCACACCTTCCCACAACTTCCCTTCCCTTCCCTTGCCTTGCCTTGCCTTCCCTTTCCTTCCCTTCCCTTCCCTTCCCTTCCCGCACCTTCCCTTCCCTTTCCGAACCTTCCCGCACCTTCCCTTCCCTTTCCCTCCCACACCTTCCCTTCCGTTCCTTTCCCTTCCCTTCCCTTGCCTTTCCTTCCCTTCCCTTCCCGCACTTTCCCGCACCTTCCCGCACCTTCTCTTCCCTTCCCGCACCTTCTTGAACCTTCCCTTCCCTTTCCTTCCCACACCTTCCCACAACTTCCCTTTCCTTCCCTTCCCTTCCCTTCCCGCACCTTCCCTTCCCTTCCCTTTCCTTCCCTTCCCTTCCCTTCCCTTCCCTTCCCTTCCCTTCCCTTCCCTTCCCTTCCCACACCTTCCCACACCTTCCCACAACATCCCACACCTTCCCACACCTTCCCAAACCTTCCCACATCTTCCAGCACCTTCCCTTCCCTTCCAACAACTTCCCTTCCAACACCTTCCCTTCCCTTCCCTTCCCTTCCCTTCCCTTCCCTTCCCTTCCCTTCCCTTCCCTTCCCGTACCTTCCCTTCCCTTCCCTTCCCTTCCCTTCCATTTCCTTCCCTTCCCTTCCCTTCCCTTCCCTTCCCTTCCCTTCCCTTCCCTTCCCTTCCCTTCCCTTCCTGCACCTTCCTGCACCTTCCCGCACCTTCCCTTCCCGCACCTTCCCTTCCCTTCCCTTCCCTTCCCTTCCCTTCCCGCATCTTCCCTTCCCTTCCCTTCCCTTCCCTTCCCTTCCCTTCACTTCCCTTCCCTTCCCTTCCCTTCCCTTCTCTTCATTTCCCTTCCCTTCCCACACCTTCCCACACCTTCCCACACCCTACCACAACTTCCCACAACTTCCCTTCCCTTCCCTTGCCTTTCCTTGCCTTGCCTTTCCTTCCCTTTCCTTCCCTTCCCTTCCCTTCCCTTCCCTTCCCTTCCCTTCCCTTCCCTTCCCTTCCCTTCCCTTCCCGCACCTTCCCTTCCCGCACGTTCCCTTTCCGCACCATCCCTTCCCTTCCCGTAACTTCCCTTCCCGCACCTTCCCGCACCTTCCTGCACCTTCTCTTGCCTTCCTGCACCTTCCCTTCCCTTCCCGCACCTTCCCTTCCCTTCTCTTCCCGCACCTTCCCTTCCCTTCCCGCACCTTTCCTTCCCTTCCCACACCTTCCCGAACCTTCCCTTCACGCAACTTCCCGCACCTTCACGCACCTTCCCTTCCCTTCCCACACCTTCCCTTCCCAGACCTTCACTTCCCTTCCCTTCCCGCAACTTCCCTTCCCGCAACTTCCCTTCCCTTCCCTTCCCTTCCCTTCCCTTCCCTTCCCTTCCCTTCCCTTCCCTTCCCTTCCCTTCCCTTCCCTTCCCTTCCCTTCCCTTCCCTTCCCTTCCCTTCCCTTCCCTTCACTTCCCTTCCCTTCCCTTCCATTCCCTTCCCTTCCCTTCCCTTCCCTTCCCTTCCCTTCCCTTCCATTCCCTTCCCTTCCCTTCCCTTCCCGCACCTTCCCTTCCCGCACCTTGCCTTCCCTTCCCTTCCCTTTCCTTCCCTTCCCGCACCTTCCCGCGCCTTCCCTTCCCTTCCCGCACCTTCCCTTCCCTTACCTGCCCTTCCCTGCCCTTCCCTTCCCTTCACTTCCCACACCTTCCCTTCCGTTCCCTTCTCTTCCCTTCCCTTCCCTTCCCTTCCCTTCCCTTCCCTTCCCTTCCCACACCTTCCCACAGCTTCCAACATCATCCCACACCTTCCCACACCTTCCCAAACCTTCCCACATCTTCCAGCACCTTCCCTTCCCTTCCAACACCTTCCCTTCCCTTCCAACAATTCCCTTCCCTTCCCTTCCCTTCCCTTCCCTTCCCTTCCATTCCCTTCACTTCCAGCAACTTTCCTTCCCGCACCTTCCCGCACCTTCCCGTCCCGCATCTTCCCGCACCTTCCCGCACCTTCGCGGACCTTCCCTTCCCTCCCCTTCCCGCACCTTCCCTTCCCTTCCCTTCCCTTCCCGCACCTTCCCTTCCCTTCCCGCACCTTCCCTTCCCGCACCTTCCCTTCCCTTCCAGCACCTTTCCTTCCCTTCCCGCATCTTCACTTCCCTTCCCGCACCTTCCCTTCCCTTCCCTTCCCTTCCCTTCCCTTCACTTCTCTTCCCTTCACTTCCCTTCCCACACATTCCCACACCTTCCCACACCTTCCCACAACTTCCCACAACTTCCATTCCTTTCCCTTGCCTTTCCTTGCCTTGCCTTCCCTTCCCTTCCCTTCCCTTCCCTTCCCATCCCTTCCCTTCCCTTCCCTTCCCTTCCCGCACCTTCCCTTCCCGCACCTTCCCTTCCCGCACCTTCCCTTCCCTTCCCGTCCCTTGCCTTCCCTTCCCTTCTCTTCCCTTCCTTTCCCTTCCCTTCCCTTCCCTCCCCTTCACTTCCCTTCCCGTCCCACACCTTTACTTCCCTTCCCTTCCCGCACCTTCCCTTCCCTTCCAGCACATTCCCTTCCCTCACCTTCCCTTCCCTTCCCTTCCCTTCCCTTCCCTTCCCTTCCCTTCCCTTCCCTTCCCGCACCTTACCTTCCCTTCTCGCACCTTCCCTTCCATGCCCTTCCCTTCCCGCACCTTCCCTTCCCTCACCTTCCCGCACCCTCCCGCACCTTCCCGCACCTTCCCTTACCTTCCCACACCTTCCCGATCTTCCAGCACCTTCCCACACTTTCCCGCACCTTCCCGCACCTTCCCTTCACTTCCCTTACGTTCCCTTCCCTTCCGTTCCCTTCCCTTCCCTTCCCTTCCCTTCCCTTCCCTTCCCTTCCCTTCCCTTCCCTTCCCTTCCCTTCCCTTCCCTTCCCTTCCCTTCCCACACATTTCCTTCCCTTACATGCCCGCACCTTCCCTTCCCTTCCCTTCCCTTCCCTTCTCTTCTCTTCCCTTCCCTTCCCTTCCCTTCCCTTCCCTTCCTTTCCCTTCCCTTCCCTTCCCTTCACGCACCTTCCCTTCCCTTCCCTTCCCTTCACGCACCTTCCCTTCCCTTCACGCACCTTCCCTTCCCTTCCCTTCACGCACCTTCCCTTCCGTTCACGCACCTTCCCTTCCCTTCCCGCACCTTCCCTTCCCGCACCTTCCCTTCCCTTCCCACACCCTCCCGCACCTTCCCGCAACTTCCCTTACCTTCCCGCACCTTCCCGATCTTCCAGCACCCTCCCACAACTTCCCGCACCTTCCCTCACCTTCCGTTCACTTCCCTTACGTTCCCTTCCCTTCCGTTCCGTTCTCTTCCCTTCCCTTCCCTTCCCTTCCCTTCCCACACATTTCCTTCCCTTCCCTTCCCTTCCCGCACCTTCCCTTCCCTTCCCTTCCCTTCCCTTCCCGCACCTTCCCTTCCCGCACCTTCCCTTCCCTTCCCGCACCTTCCCTTCCCTTCACGCACCTTACCTTCCCTTCCCTTCCCTTCACGCACCTTCCCTTCCCTTCACGCACCTACCCTTCCCTTCCCTTCACGCACCTTCCCTTCCCTTCGCGCACCTGCCCTTCCCTTCCCGCACCTTCCCTTCCCGCACCTTCCCTTCCCTTCCCACACCCTCCCGCACCTTCCCGCACCTTCCCTTACCTTCCTGCACCTTCCGTTCACTTCCCTTACGTTCCCTTCCCTTCCGTTCCCTCCTCTTCCCTTCCCTTCCCTTCCCTTCCCACACATTTCCTTCCCTTACCTGCCCGCACCTTCCCTTCCCTTCCCTTCCCTTCCCTTCCCTTCCCGAACCTTCCCGAACCTTCCCGAACCTTCCCGAACCTTCCCTTCCCTTCCCTTCCCGAACCTTCCCTTCCCACACCTTCCCTTCCTCCACCTTCCCTTCCCTTCCCGCACCTTCCCGCACCTTCCTACACCTTCTCTTCCCTTCCTGCACCTTCCCTTCCCTTCCCGCACCTTCCCTTCCCTTCTCTTCCCGCACCTTCCCTTCCCTTCCCGCACCTTCCCTTCTCTTCCCACACCTTCCCGAACCTTCCCTTCTTTCACCTTCCCACACCTTCCCTTCACGCAATTTCCCGCACCTTCACGCACCTTCCCTTCCCTTCCCACACCTTCCCTTCCCAGACCTTCACTTCCCTTCCCTTCCCGCAACTTCCCTTCCCGCAACTTCCCTTCCCTTCCCTTCCCTTCCCTTCCCTTCCCTTCCCTTCCCTTCCCTTCCCTTCCCTTCCCTTCCCTTCCCTTCCCTTCCCTTCCCTTCCCTTCCCTTCCCTTCACTTCACTTCCCTTCCCTTCCCTTCCCTTCCCTTCCATTCCCTTCCCTTCCCTTCCCTTCCCGCACCTTATCTTCCCTTACCTTCCCTTCCCTGCCCTTCCCTTCCCTTCGCTTCCCACACCTTCCCTTCCGTTCCCTTCTCTTCCCTTCCCTTCCCGTCCCTTCCCTTCCCACACCTTCCCACAGCTTCCCACATCTTCCCACACCTTCCCACACCTTCCCAAACCTTCCCACATCTTCCAGCACCTTCCCTTCCCTTCCAACACCTTCCCTTCCCTTCCAACAATTCCCTTCCCTTCCCTTCCCTTCCCTTCCCTTCCCTTCCCTTCCCTTCCCTTCCCTTCCCTTCCCTTCCCTTCCCTTCACTTCCAGCAACTTTCCTTCCCGCACCTTCCCGCACCTTCCCGTCCCGCATCTTCCCGCACCTTCCCGCACCTTCGCGGACCTTCCCTTCCCTCCCCTTCCCGCACCTTCCCTTCCCTTCCCGCACCTTCCCGCACCTTCCCTTCCCTTCCCGCACCTTCCCTTCCCGCACCTTCCCTTCCCTTCCCGCACCTTTCCTTCCCTTCCCGCATCTTCCCTTCCCTTCCCTTCCCTTCCCTTCCCTTCCCTTCCCTTCCCTTCCCTTCCCTTCCCTTCCCTTCCCTTCCCTTCCCTTCCCTTCCCTTCCCTTCACTTCCTTTCCCTTCCCTTCACTTCTCTTCCCTTCACTTCCCTTCCCACACCTTCCCACACCTTCCCACACCTTCCCACAACTTCCATTCCTTTCCCTTGCCTTTCCTTGCCTTGCCTTCCCTTCCCTTCCCTTCCCTTCCCATCCCTTCCCTTCCCTTCCCTTCCCTTCCCTTCCGGCACCTTCCCTTCCCGCACCTTCCCTTCCCGCACCTTCCCTTCCCTTCCCGTCCCTTGCCTTCCCTTCCCTTCCATTCCCTTCCCTTCCCTTCCCTTCCCTTCCCTTCCCTTCCCTTCCCTTCCCTCCCCTTCACTTCCCTTCCCGTCCCACACCTTTCCTTCCCTTCCCTTCCCGCACCTTCCCTTCCCTTCCCACACATTCCCTTCCCTCACCTTCCCTTCCCTTCCCTTCCCTTCCCTTCCCTTCCCGCACCTTCACTTCCCTTCTCGCACCTTCCCTTCCATTCCCTTCCCTTCCCGCACCTTCCCTTCCCGCACCTTCCCGCACCCTCCCGCACCTTTCCGCACCTTCCCTTACCTTCCCACACCTTGCCGATCTTCCAGCACCTTCCCACACTTTCCCGCACCTTCCCGCACCTTCCCTTCACTTCCCTTACGTTCCCTTCCCTTCCGTTCCATTCTCTTCCATTCCCTTCCCTTCCCTTCCCTTCCCTTCCCTTCCCTTCCCTTCCCTTCCCTTCCCTTCCCTTCCCTTCCCTTCCCTTCCCTTCCCTTCCCTTCCCTTCCCTTCCCTTCCCTTCCCACACATTTCCTTCCCTTACATGCCCGCACCTTCCCTTCCCTTCCCTTCCCTTCTCTTCCCTTCCCTTCCCTTCCCTTCCCTTCCCTTGCCTTCCCTTCCCTTCACGCACCTTCCCTTCCCTTCCCTTCACGCACCTTCCCTTCACGCACCTTCTCTTCACGCACCTTCCCTTCCCTTCACGCACCTTCCCTTCCATTCACGCACCTTCCCTTCCCTTCCCGCACCTGCCCTTCCCTTCCCGCACCTTCCCTTCCCGCACCTTCCCTTACCTTCCCGCACCTTCCCGATCTTCCAGCACCTTCCCACAACTTCCCGCACCTTCCCGCACCTTCCGTTCACTTCCCTTACGTTCTCTTCCCTTCCGTTCCGTTCTCTTCCCTTCCCTTCCCTTCCCTTCCCTTCCCTTCCCTTCCCTTCCCTTCCCTTCCCTTCCCTTCCCTTCCCTTCCCTTCCCTTCCCTTCCCTTCCCTTCCCTTCCCTTCCCTTCCCGCACTTTACCTTCCTTTCTCGCCCCTTCCCTTTCCTTCCTGCACCTTCCCGCACCTTCCCTTCCCGCACCTTCCCGCACCCTCCCGCACCTTCCCGCACCTTGCCTTACCTTCCCACACCTTCCCGATCTTCCAGCACCTTCCCACACATTCCCGCACCTTCCTGCACCTTCCGTTCACTTCCCTTACGTTCCCTTCCCTTCCGTTCCATTCTCTTCCCTTCCCTTCCCTTCCCTTCCCTTCCCTTCCCTTCCCTTCCCTTCCCTTCCCTTCCCTTCCCTTCCCTTCCCTTCCCTTCCCTTCCCTTCCCTTCCCTTCCCTTCCCTTCCCTTCCCACACATTTCCTTCCCTTACCTGCCCGCACCTTCCCTTCCCTTCCCTTCCCTTCCCTTCCCTTCCCTTCCCTTCCCTTCCCTTCCCTTCCCTTCCCTTCCCTTCCCTTCCCTTCCCTTTCCTTCCCTTCCCTTCCCTTCAATTCCCTTCCCTTCCCTTCCCTTCCCTTCCCTTCCCTTCCCGCACCTTCCCTTCCCGCACCTTCCCTTCCCTTCACGCACCTTCCCTTCCCTTCCCTTCCCTTCACGCACCTTCCCTTCCCTTCACACACCTACCCTTCCCTTCCCTTCACGCACCTTCCCTTCCCTTCGCGCACCTGCCCTTCCCTTCCCGCACCTTCCCTTCCCGCACCTTCCCTTCCCTTCCCACACCCTCCCGCACCTTCCCGCACCTTCCCTTACCTTGCTGCACATTCCCGATCTTCCAGCACCTTCCCACACCTTCCCGCACCTTCCCTTCCCAGACCTTCACTTCCCTTCCCTTCCCGCAACTTCCCTTCCCGCAACTTCCCTTCCCTTCCCACACCCTCCCTTACCTTCCTGCACCTTCCCGATCTTCCAGCACCTTCCCAAACCTTCCCGCACCTTCCCGCACCTTCCGTTCACTTCCCTTACGTTCCCTTCCCTTCCGTTCCCTCCTCTTCCCTTCCCTTCCCTTCCCTTCCCACACATTTCCTTCCCTTACCTGCCCGCACCTTCCCTTCCCTTCCCTTCCCTTCCCTTCACTTCCAGCAACTTTCCTTCCCGCACCTTCCCGCACCTTCCCGTCCCGCATCTTCCCGCACCTTCCCGCACCTTCGCGGACCTTCCCTTCCCTCCCCTTCCCGCACCTTCCCTTCCCTTCCCTTCCCTTCCCGCACCTTCCCTTCTCTTCCCGCACCTTCCCTTCCCGCACCTTCACTTCCCTTCCCGCACCTTCCCTTCCCTTCCCGCACCTTCCCTTCCCTTCCCTTCCCTTCCCGCACCTTCCCTTCCCGCACCTTCCCTTCCCGCACCTTCCCTTCCCGCACCTTCCCTTCCCTTCCCGTCCCTTGCCTTCCCTTCCCTTCCATTCCCTTCCCTTCCCTTCCCTTCCCTTCCCTTCCCTTCCCTTCCCTTCCCTCCCCTTCACTTCCATTCCCTTCCCACACCTTTCCTTCCCTTCCCTTCCCGCACCTTCCCTTCCCTTCCCACACCTTCCCTTCCCAGACCTTCACTTCCCTTCCCTTCCCGCAACTTCCCTTCCCGCAACTTCCCTTCCCTTCCCTTCCCTTTCCTTCCCTTCCCTTCCCTTCCCTTCCCTTCCCTTCCCTTCCCTTCCCTTCCCTTCACTTCCCTTCCCTTCCCTTCCCTTCCCGCACCTTATCTTCCCTTACCTTCCCTTCCCTGCCCTTCCCTTCCCTTCGCTTCCCACACCTTCCCTTCCGTTCCCTTCTCTTCCCTTCCCTTACCTTCCCTTCCCTTCCCACACCTTCCCACACCTTCCCAAACCTTCCCACATCTTCCAGCACCTTCCCTTCCCTTCCAACACCTTCCCTTCCCTTCCAACAATTCCCTTCCCTTCCCTTCCCTTCCCTTCCCTTCCCTTCCCTTCCCTTCCCTTCCCTTCCCTTCCCTTCCCTTCCCTTCCCTTCCCTTCCCTTCCCTTCCCTTCCCTTCACTTCCAGCAACTTTCCTTCCCGCACCTTCCCGCACCTTCCCGCACCTTCGCGGACCTTCCCTTCCCTCCCCTTCCCGCACCTTCCCTTCCCTTCCCGCACCTTCCCGCACCTTCCCTTCCCTTCCCGCACCTTCCCTTCCCGCACCTTCCCTTCCCTTCCCGCACCTTTCCTTCCCTTCCCGCACCTTCCCGCACCCTCCCGCACCTTCCCGCACCTTCCCTTACCTTCCCACACCTTGCCGAACTTCCAGCACCTTCCCACACTTTCCCGCACCTTCCCGCACCTTCCCTTCACTTCCCTTACGTTCCCTTCCCTTCCGTTCCCTCCTCTTCCCTTCCCTTCCCTTCCCTTCCCTTCCCTTCACGCACCTTCCCTTCCCTTCCCGCACCTTCCCTTCCCTTCCCTTCCCTTCCCTTCCCTTCCCTTCCCTTCCCTTCCCTTCCCTTCCCTTCCCTTCCCTTCCCTTCCCTTCCCTTCCCTTCCCTTCCCTTCCCTTCCCTTCCCTTCCCTTCCCTTCCCTTCCCTTCCCTTCCCTTCCCTTCCCTTCCCTTCCCTTCCCACACATTTCCTTCCCTTACATGCCCGCACATTCCCTTTCCTTCCCTTCCCTTCTCTTCCCTTCCCTTCCCTTCCCTTCTCTTCCCTTCCCTTCCCTTCCCTTCCCTTCCCTTCCCTTCCCTTCCCTTCCCTTCCCTTCCCTTCCCTTCCCTTCCCTTCCCTTCCCTTCCCTTCACGCACCTTCCCTTCACGCACCTTCCCTTCCCTTCACGCACCTTCCTTTCCGTTCATGCACCTTCCCTTCCCTTCCCGCACCTGCCCTTCCCTTCCCGCACCTTCCCTTCCCGCACCTTCCCTTCCCTTCCCACACCCTCCCGCACCTTCCCGCAACTTCCCTTACCTTCCCGCACCTTCCCGATCTTCCAGCACCTTCCCACAACTTCCCGCACCTTCCCGCACCTTCCGTTCACTTCCCTTACGTTCCCTTCCCTTCTGTTCCGTTCTCTTCCCTTCCCTTCCCTTCCCTTCCCACACATTTCCTTCTCTTTCCTTCCCTTCCCTTCCCTTCCCTTCCCTTCCCTTCCCTTCCCTTCCCTTCCCTTCCCTTCCCTTCCCTTCCCTTCCCTTCCCTTCCCTTCCCTTCCCTTCCCGCACCTTCCCTTCCCGCACCTTCCCTTCCCTTCCCGCACCTTCTCTTCCCTTCACGCACCTTCCCATCCCTACCCTTCACGCACCTTCCCTTCCCGCATCTTCCCGCACCTTCACTTCCATTCCCGCACCTGCCCTTCCCTTCCCGCACCTTCCCTTCCCTTCCCACACCTTCCCTTCCCTTCCCGCACCTTCCCTTCCCTTCCTGCACCTTCCCTTCCCTTCCCGAACCTTCCCTTCCCGCAAATTCCCTTCCCGCACCTTCCCTACGCTTCCCGCACCCTCCCTCCACGCACCTTCCCTTCCTGCACCTTCCCTTCCCTTCCCGCACCTTCATTTCCCGCAACTTCCCTTCCCTTCCCTACCATTCCCACACCTTCCCTTCCCTTCTCGCACCTTCCCTCCCTGCACCTTCCCTTCCCGCAGCTTCCCGCACCTTCCCTTCCCATCCCGCACCTGCCCTTCCCTTCCCGCACCTTCCCATCCCGCACCTTCCCTTCCCGCATCTTCCCTTCCCTTCCCGCACCTTCCCTTCCCGCACCTTCCCGCACCTTCCCGCACCTTCCCGCACCTTCCCGCGTCTTCCCTTCCTGCACGTTGCCTTCCCGCACCTTTCCTTCCCTTTCCTTCCCTTCCCTTCCCGTCCCTTCCCTTCCCTCCCCTTCACTTCCCTTCCCGTCCCACACATTTCCTTCCCTTCCCTTCCCGCACCTTCCCTTCCCTTCCCTTCCCGCACATTCCCTTCCCTCACCTTCCTTTCCCTTCCCTTCCCTTCCCTTCCCTTCCCTTCCCTTCCCTTCCCTTCCCTTCCCTTCCCTTCCCTTCCCTTCCCTTCCCGCACCTTCCTGCACATTCCGTTCACTTCCCTTACGTTCCCTTCCCTTCCCTTCCCTTCCCTTCCCGCACCTTCCTGCACATTCCGTTCACTTCCCTTACGTTCCCTTCCCTTCCCTTCCCTTCCCTTCCCTTCCCACACATTTCCTTCCCTTCCCTTCCCTTCCCTTCCCTTCCCTTCCCTTCCCTTCCCTTCCCTTCCCTTCCCTTCCCTTCCCTTCCCTTCCCTTCACTTCCCTTCCCTTCCCTTCCCTTCCCTTCCCTTCCCTTCCCTTCCCTTCCTTTCCCTTCCCTTCCCTTCCCTTCACGCACCTTCTCTTCCCTTCACGCACCTTCCCTTCCCTTCCCTTCCCTTCACGCACCTTCCCTTCCCTTCACGCACTTTCCCTTCCCTTCCCTTCACGCACCTTCCCTTCCCTTCACGCACCTTCCCTTCCCTTCCCTCACCTGCCCTTCCCTTCCCGCACCTTCCCTTCCCGCACCTTCCCTTCCCTTCCCACACCCTCCCGCACCTTCCCGCACCTTCCCTTACCTTCCCGCACCTTCCCGATCTTCCAGCACCTTCCCACACCTTCCCGCACCTTCCCGCACCTTCCCTTCCCTTCTCTTCCCTTCCCTTCCCTTCCCTTCCCTTCCCTTCCCACACATTTCCTTCCCTTACATGCCCGCACCTTCCCTTCCCTTCCCTTCCCTTCCCTTCCCTTCCCTTCCCTTCCCTTCCCTTCCCTTCCCTTCCCTTCCCTTCCCTTCCCTTCCCTTCCCTTCCCTTCCCTTCCCTTCCCTTGCCTTCCCTTCCCTTCCCTTCCCTTCCCTTCCCTTCCCTTCCCTTCACGCACCTTCCCTTCACGCACCTTCCCTTTCCTTCCCTTCTCTTCCCTTCCCTTCAGGCACCTTCCCTTCCGTTCACGCACCTTCCCTTCCCTTCCCGCACCTGCCCTTCCCTTCACGCACCTTCCCTTCCCGCACCTTCCCTTCCCTTCCCACACCCTCCCGCACCTTCCCGCAACTTCCCTTACCTTCCCGCACCTTCCCGATCTTCCAGCACCTTCCCACAACTTCCCGCACGTTCCCGCACCTTCCGTTCACTTCCCTTACGTTCCCTTCCCTTCCGCTCCATTCTCTTCCCTTCCCTTCCCTTCCCTTCCCACACATTTCCTTCCCTTCCCTTCCCGCACCTTCCCGCACCTTCCCTTCCCGCACCTTCCCGCACCTTCCCGCACCTTCCCCTCCCGCACCTTCCCTTCCCTTCCCGCACCTTCCCTTCCCTTCACGCACCTTCCCATCCCTTCCCTTCATGCACCTTCCCTTCCCGCATCTTCCCGCACCTTCACTTCCATTCCCGCACCTGCCCTTCCCTTCCCGCACCTTCCCTTCCCGCACCTTTTCTTCCCTTCCCACACCTTCTCTTCCCTTCCCGCACCTTCCCTTCCCTTCCTGCACCTTCCCTTCCCTTCCCGAACCTTCCCTTCCTGCAAATTCCCTTCCCGCACCTTCCCTACCCTTCCCGCACCCTCCCTCCCCGCACCTTCCCTTCCCGCACCTTCCCTTCCCTTCCCGCACCTTCCTGTCCCGCACCTTCCCTTCCCTTCCATACCATTACCGCACCTTCCCGTCCCTTCTCGCACCTTCCCTCCCTGCACCTTCCCTTACCGCAGCTTCCCGCACCTTCCCTTCCCATCCCGCACCTGCCCTTCCCATCCCGCACCTTCCCATCTCGCACCTTCCCTTCCCGCACCTTCCCGCACCCTCCCGCACCTTCCCGCACCTTCCTGCACCTTCCGTTCACTTCCCTTACGTTCCCTTCCCTTCCGTTCCCTTCCCTTCCCTTCCCTTCCCTTCCCTTCCCTTCCCTTCCCTTCCCTTCCCTTCCCTTCCCTTCCCTTCCCTTCCCTTCCCTTCCCGCACCTTCCCGCACCTTCCCTTCCCTTCACGCACCTTCCCTTCACGCACCTTCCCTTCACGCACCTTCCCTTCCCTTCCCTTCCCTTCACGCACTTTCCCTTCCCTTCCCTTCACGCACCTTCCCTTCCCGCACCTGCCCTTCCCTTCCCGCACCTTCCCTTCCCGCACCTTCCCTTCCCTTCCCACACCCTCCCGCAGCTTCCCGCACCTTCCTTTCCCGTGCCGCACCTGCCCTACCCGTCCCGCACCTTCCCATCCCACACCTTCCCTTCCCGCATCTTCCCTTCCCTTCCCGCACCTTCCCTTCCCGCACCTTCCCGCACCTTCCCGCACCTTCCCTTCCCTTCCCGCGTCTTCCCTTCCTGCACCTTCCCTTCCCGCACCTTCCCTTCCCTTCCCTTCCCTTCCCTTCCCTTCCCTTCCCGTCCCTTCCCTTCCCTCCCCTTCACTTCCCTTCCCGTCCCACACCTTTCCTTCCCTTCCCTTCCCTTCCCTTCCCTTCCCTTCCCTTCCCGCACATTCCCTTCCCTCACCTTCCTTTCCCTTCCCTTCCCTTCCCTTCCCTTCCCTTCCCTTCCCGCACCTTACCTTCCTTTCTCGCCCCTTCCCTTTCCTTCCCGCACCTTACCGCACCTTCCCTTCCCGCACCTTCCCGCACCCTCCCGCACCTTCCCGCATCTTCCCTTACCTTCCCACACCTTCCCGATCTTCCAGCACCTTCCCACGCCTTCCCGCACCTTCCTGCACCTTCCGTTCACTTCCCTTACGTTCCCTTCCCTTCCCTTCCCTTCCCTTCCCTTCCCTTCCCTTCCCTTCCCTTCCCTTCCCTTCCCTTCCCTTCCGTTCCCTTCCCTTCCCTTCCCTTCCCTTCCCTTTCCACACATTTCCTTCCCTTACCTGCCCGCACCTTCCCTTCCCTTCCCTTCCCTTCCCTTCCCTTCCCTTCCCTTCCCTTCCCTTCCCTTCCCTTCCCTTCCCTTCCCTTCCCTTCCCTTCACGCACCTTCCCTTCCCTTCACGCACCTTCCCTTCCCTTCACGCACCTTCCCTTCACGCACCTTCCCTTCACGCACCTTCCCTTTACGCACCTTCCCTTCCCTTCCCTTCCCTTCACGCACCTTCCCTTCCCTTCACGCACCTTCCCTTCCCTTCCCTTCACGCACCTTCCCTTCCCTTCCCTTCACGCACCTTCCCTTCCCGCACCTGCCCTTCCCTTCCCGCACCTGCCCTTCCCGCACCTTCCCTTCCCTTCCCACACCCTCCCGCACCTTCCCGCACCTTCCGTTCACTTCGCTTACGTTCCCTTCCCTTCCGTTCCCTCCTCTTCCCTTCCCTTCCCCTCCATTCCCTTCCCACACATTTCCTTCCCTTACCTGCCCGCACCTTCCCTTCCCTTCCCTTCCCTTCCCTTCCCTTCCCTTCCCTTCCCTTCCCTTCCCTTTCCTTCCCTTCTCTTACCTTCCCTTCCCTTCCCGCACCTTCCCTTCCCTTCCCTTCCCTTCCCTTCCCTTCTCTTCCCTTCCCTTCCCTTCCCTTCCCTTCCCTTCCCTTCCCTTCCCTTCCCTTCCCTTCCCTTCACGCACCTTCCCTTCACGCACCTTCCTTTCCCTTCCCTTCCCTTCCCTTCCCTTCCCTTCCCTTCCCTTCCCTTCCCTTCCCTTCCCTTCCCTTCCCTTCACGCACCTTCCCTTCACGCACCTTCCCTTCCCTTCCCTTCACGCACCTTCCCTTCCCTTCTCTTCCCGCACCTTCCCTTCCCTTCCCGCACCTTCCCTTCCCTTCCCACACCTTCCCGAAACTTCCTTTCTTTCACCTTCCCACACCTTCCCTTCACGCAACTTCCCGCACCTTCACGCACCTTCCCTTCCCTTCCCACACCTTCCCTTCCCAGACCTTCACTTCCCTTCCCTTCCCGCAACTTCCCTTCCCGCAACTTCCCTTCCCTTCCCTTCCCTTCCCTTCCCTTCCCTTCCCTTCCCTTCCCTTCCCTTCACTTCCCTTCCCTTCCATTCCCTTCCCTTCCATTCCCTTCCCTTCCCTTCCCTTCCCTTCCCGCACCTTCTCTTCCCTTCACGCACCTTCCCTTCCCTTCCCTTCCCTTCACGCACCTTCCCTTCCCTTCACGCACTTTCCCTTCCCTTCCCTTCACGCACCTTCCCTTCCCTTCACGCACCTTCCCTTCCCTTCCCTCACCTGCCCTTCCATTCCCGCACCTTCCCTTCCCGCACCTTCCCTTCCCTTCCCACACCCTCCCGCACCTTCCCGCACCTTCCCTTACCTTCCCGCACCTTCCCGATCTTCCAGCACCTTCCCACACCTTCCCGCACCTTCCCGCACCTTCTGTTCACTTCCCTTACGTTCCCTTCCCTTCCGTTCCCTCCTCTTCCCTTCCCTTCCCTTCCCTTCCCTTCCCTTTCCTTCCCTTCCCTTCCCTTCCCTTCCCTTCCCTTCCCTTCCCTTCCCTTCCCTTCCCTTCCCTTCCCTTCCCTTCCCTTCCCTTCACGCACCTTCCCTTCCCTTCCCTTCACGCACCTTCCCTTCACGCACCTTCCCTTCACGCACCTTCCCTTCACGCACCTTCCCTTCCCTTCCCTTCCCTTCACGCACCTTCCCTTCCCTTCACGCACCTTCCCTTCCCTTCCCTTCACGCACCTTCCCTTCCCTTCACGCACCTTCCCTTCCCTTCCCGCACCTGCCCTTCCCTTCCCGCACCTTCCCTTCCCGCACCTTCCCTTCCCTTCCCATACACTCCCGCACCTTCCCGCACCTTCCCTTACCTTCCCGCACCTTCCCGATCTTCCAGCACCTTCCCGCACCTTCCCTTCCCTTCTCTTCCCTTCCCTTCCCTTCCCTTCCCTTCCCTTCCCTTCCCTTCCCTTCCCTTCCCTTCCCTTCCCTTCCCTTCCCTTCCCTTCCCTTCCCTTCCCACACATTTCCTTCCCTTACATGCCCGCACCTTCCCTTCCCTTCCCTTCCCTTCCCTTCCCTTCCCTTCCCTTCCCTTCCCTTCCCTTCCCTTCCCTTCCCTTCCCTTCCCTTCCCTTGCCTTCCCTTCCCTTCCCTTCCCTTCCCTTCCCTTCCCTTCCCTTCCCTTCCCTTCCCTTCACGCACCTTCCCTTCACGCACCTTCCCTTTCCTTCCCTTCTCTTCCCTTCCCTTCACGCACCTTCCCTTCCGTTCACGCACCTTCCCTTCCCTTCCCGCACCTGCCCTTCCCTTCCCGCACCTTCCCTTCCCGCACCTTCCCTTCCCTTCCCACACCCTCCCGCACCTTCCCGCAACTTCCCTTACCTTCCCGCACCTTCCCGATCTTCCAGCACCTTCCCACAACTTCCCGCACGTTCCCGCACCTTCCGTTCACTTCCCTTACGTTCCCTTCCCTTCCGCTCCATTCTCTTCCCTTCCCTTCCCTTCCCTTCCCACACATTTCCTTCCCTTCCCTTCCCGCACCTTCCCGCACCTTCCCTTCCCGCACCTTCCCGCACCTTCCCTTCCCGCACCTTCCCGCACCTTGCCGCAACCTTCCCCTCCCGCACCTTCCCTTCCCTTCCCGCACCTTCCCTTCCCTTCCCTTCACGCACCTTCCCTTCCCTTCACGCACCTTCCCATCCCTTCCCTTCATGCACCTTCCCTTCCCGCATCTTCCCGCACCTTCACTTCCATTCCCGCACCTGCCCTTCCCTTCCCGCACCTTCCCTTCCGCACCTTCCCTTCCCTTCCCAGACCTTCCCTTCCCTTCCCTTCCCTTCCCACACATTTCCTTCCCTTACATGCCCGCACCTTCCCTTCCCTTCCCTTCCCTTCTCTTCCCTTCCCTTCCCTTCCCTTCCCTTCCCTTCCCTTGCCTTCCCTTCCCTTCACGCACCTTCCCTCCCTTCGCCTCCTTCACCGCACCTTCCCTTCACGCACCTTCTCTTCACGCACCTTCCCTTCCCTTCACTCCTTCCCTTCCATTCACGCACCTTCCCTTCCCTTCCCGCACCTGCCTTCCCTTCCCGCACCTTCCTTCCCGCACCTTCCCTTACCTTCCCGCACCTTCCCGATCTTCCAGCACCTTCCCACAACTTTCCCGCACCTTCCCGCACCTTCCGTTCACTTCCCTTACGTTCTCTTCCCTTCCGTTCCGTTCTCTTCCCTTCCTTCCCTTCCCTTCCCCTTCCCCTTCCCTTCCCTTCCCTTCCCTTCCCTTCCCTTCCCTTCCCTTCCCTTCCCTTCCCTTCCCGCACCTTCTCTTCCCTTCACGCACCTTCCCTTCCCTTCCCTTCCCTTCACGCACCTTCCCTTCCCTTCACGCACTTTCCCTTCCCTTCCCTTCACGCACCTTCCCTTCCCTTCACGCACCTTCCCTTCCCTTCCCTCACCTGCCCTTCCATTCCCGCACCTTCCCTTCCCGCACCTTCCCTTCCCTTCCCACACCCTCCCGCACCTTCCCGCACCTTCCCTTACCTTCCCGCACCTTCCCGATCTTCCAGCACCTTCCCACACCTTCCCGCACCTTCCCGCACCTTCTGTTCACTTCCCTTACGTTCCCTTCCCTTCCGTTCCCTCCTCTTCCCTTCCCTTCCCTTCCTTCCCTTCCCTTTCCTTCCCTTCCCTTCCCTTCCCTTCCCTTCCCTTCCCTTCCCTTCCCTTCCCTTCCCTTCCCTTCCCTTCCCTTCACGCACCTTCCCTTCCCTTCCCTTCACGCACCTTCCCTTCACGCACCTTCCCTTCACGCACCTTCCCTTCACGCACCTTCCCTTCCCTTCCCTTCCCTTCACGCACCTTCCCTTCCCTTCACGCACCTTCCCTTCCCTTCCCTTCACGCACCTTCCCTTCCCTTCACGCACCTTCCCTTCCTTCCCGCACCTGCCCTTCCCTTCCCGCACCTTCCCTTCCCGCACCTTCCCTTCCCTTCCCATACACTCCCGCACCTTCCCGCACCTTCCCTTACCTTCCCGCACCTTCCCGATCTTCCAGCACCTTCCCGCACCTTCCCTTCCCTTCCTCCTTCCCTTCCCTTCCCTTCCCTTCCCTTCCCTTCCCTTCCCTTCCCTTCCTTCCCTTCCCTTCCCTTCCCTTCCCTTCCCCCTTCCCTTCCCTTCCCTTCCCTTCCCACACATTTCCTTCCCTTACATGCCCGCACCTTCCCTTCCCTTCCCTTCCCTTCCCTTCCCTTCCCTTCCCTTCCCTTCCCTTCCCTTCCCTTCCCTTCCCTTCCCTTCCCTTCCCTTGCCTTCCCTTCCCTTCCCTTCCCTTCCCTTCCCTTCCCTTCCCTTCCCTTCCCTTCCCTTCACGCACCTTCCCTTCACGCACCTTCCCTTTCCTTCCCTCTTCTTCCCTTCCCTTCACGCACCTTCCCTTCCGTTCACGCACCTTCCCTTCCCTTCCCGCACCTGCCCTTCCCTTCCCGCACCTTCCCTTCCCGCACCTTCCCTTCCCTTCCCACACCCTCCCGCACCTTCCCGCAACTTCCCTTACCTTCCCGCACCTTCCCGATCTTCCAGCACCTTCCCACAACTTCCCGCACGTTCCCGCACCTTCCGTTCACTTCCCTTACGTTCCCTTCCTTCCGCTCCATTCTCTTCCCTTCCCTTCCCTTCCCTTCCCACACATTTCCTTCCCTTCCCTTCCCGCACCTCCGCACCTTCCCTTCCCGCACCTTCCCGCACCTTCCCTTCCCGCACCTTCCCGCACCTTGCCGCACCTTCCCCTCCCGCACCTTCCCTTCCCTTCCCGCACCTTCCCTTCCCTTCCCTTCACGCACCTTCCCTTCCCTTCACGCACCTTCCCATCCCTTCCCTTCATGCACCTTCCCTTCCCGCATCTTCCCGCACCTTCACTTCCATTCCCGCACCTGCCCTTCCCTTCCCGCACCTTCCCTTCCCGCACCTTCCCTTCCCTTCCCAGACCTTCCCTTCCCTTCCCTTCCCTTCCCACACATTTCCTTCCCTTACATGCCCGCACCTTCCCTTCCCTTCCCTTCCCTTCTCTTCCCTTCCCTTCCCTTCCCTTCCCTTCCCTTCCCTTGCCTTCCCTTCCCTTCACGCACCTTCCCTTCCCTTCCCTTCACGCACCTTCCCTTCACGCACCTTCTCTTCACGCACCTTCCCTTCCCTTCACGCACCTTCTCTTCCATTCACGCACCTTCCCTTCCCTTCCCGCACCTGCCCTTCCCTTCCCGCACCTTCCCTTCCCGCACCTTCCCTTACCTTCCCGCACCTTCCCGATCTTCCAGCACCTTCCCACAACTTCCCGCACCTTCCCGCACCTTCCGTTCACTTCCCTTACGTTCTCTTCCCTTCCGTTCCGTTCTCTTCCCTTCCCTTCCCTTCCCTTCCCTTCCCTTCCCTTCCCTTCCCTTCCCTTCCCTTCCCTTCCCTTCCCTTCCCTTCCCTTCCCTTCCCTTCCTTCCCTTCCCTTCCCTTCCCTTCCCTTCCCTTCCCTTCCCGCACTTTACCTTCCTTTCTCGCCCCTTCCCTTTCCTTCCCGCACCTTCCCGCACCTTCCCTTCCCGCACCTTCCCGCACCCTCCCGCACCTTCCCGCACCTTGCCTTACCTTCCCACACCTTCCCGATCTTCCAGCACCTTCCCACACATTCCCGCACCTTCCTGCACCTTCCGTTCACTTCCCTTACGTTCCCTTCCCTTCCGTTCCATTCTCTTCCCTTCCCTTCCCTTCCCTTCCCTTCCTTCCCTTCCCTTCCCTCCTTCCCTTCCCTTCCCTTCCCTTCCCTTCCCTTCCCACACATTTCCTTCCCTTACCTGCCCGCACCTTCCCTTCCCTTCCCTTCCCTTCCCTTCCCTTCCCTTCCCTTCCCTTCCCTTCCCTTCCCTTCCCTTCCCTTCCCTTCCCTTCCCTTCCCTTCCCTTCCCTTTCCTTCCCTTCCCTTCCTTCAATTCCCTTCCCTTCCCTTCCCTTCCCTTCCCTTCCCTTCCCGCACCTTCCCTTCCCGCACCTTCCCTTCCCTTCACGCACCTTCCCTTCCCTTCCCTTCCCTTCACGCACCTTCCCTTCCCTTCACACACCTACCCTTCCCTTCCCTTCACGCACCTTCCCTTCCCTTCGCGCACCTGCCCTTCCCTTCCCGCACCTTCCCTTCCCGCACCTTCCCTTACCTTCCTGCACATTCCCGATCTTCCAGCACCTTCCCACACCTTCCCGCACCTTCCCTTCCCAGACCTTCACTTCCCTTCCCTTCCCGCAACTTCCCTTCCCGCAACTTCCCTTCCCTTCCCACACCCTCCCTTACCTTCCTGCACCTTCCCGATCTTCCAGCACCTTCCCAAACCTTCCCGCACCTTCCCGCACCTTCCGTTCACTTCCCTTACGTTCCCTTCCCTTCCGTTCCCTCCTCTTCCCTTCCCTTCCCTTCCCTTCCCACACATTTCCTTCCCTTACCTGCCCGCACCTTCCCTTCCCTTCCCTTCCCTTCCCTTCACTTCCAGCAACTTTCCTTCCCGCACCTTCCCGCACCTTCCCGTCCCGCATCTTCCCGCACCTTCCCGCACCTTCGCGGACCTTCCCTTCCCTCCCCTTCCCGCACCTTCCCTTCCCTTCCCTTCCCTTCCGCACCTTCCCTTCCCTTCCCGCACCTTCCCTTCCCGCACCTTCACTTCCCTTCCCGCACCTTCCCTTCCCTTCCCGCACCTTCCCTTCCCTTCCCTTCCCTTCCCGCACCTTCCCTTCCCGCACCTTCCCTTCCCGCACCTTCCCTTCCCGCACCTTCCCTTCCCTTCCCGTCCCTTGCCTTCCCTTCCCTTCCATTCCCTTCCCTTCCCTTCCCTTCCCTTCCCTTCCCTTCCCTTCCCTTCCCTTCCCTTCCCTCCCCTTCACTTCCATTCCCTTCCCACACCTTTCCTTCCCTTCCCTTCCCGCACCTTCCCTTCCCTTCCCACACCTTCCCTTCCCAGACCTTCACTTCCCTTCCCTTCCCGCAACTTCCCTTCCCGCAACTTCCCTTCCCTTCCCTTCCCTTTCCTTCCCTTCCCTTCCCTTCCCTTCCCTTCCCTTCCCTTCCCTTCCCTTCCCTTCCCTTCCCTTCACTTCCCTTCCCTTCCCTTCCCTTCCCGCACCTTATCTTCCCTTACCTTCCCTTCCCTGCCCTTCCCTTCCCTTCGCTTCCCACACCTTCCCTTCCGTTCCCTTCTCTTCCCTTCCCTTACCTTCCCTTCCCTTCCCACACCTTCCCACACCTTCCCAAACCTTCCCACATCTTCCAGCACCTTCCCTTCCCTTCCAACACCTTCCCTTCCCTTCCAACAATTCCCTTCCCTTCCCTTCCCTTCCCTTCCCTTCCCTTCCCTTCCCTTCCCTTCCCTTCCCTTCCCTTCCCTTCCCTTCCCTTCCCTTCCCTTCCCTTCCCTTCACTTCCAGCAACTTTCCTTCCCGCACCTTCCCGCACCTTCCCGTCCCGCATCTTCCCGCACCTTCCCGCACCTTCGCGGACCTTCCCTTCCCTCCCCTTCCCGCACCTTCCCTTCCCTTCCCGCACCTTCCCGCACCTTCCCTTCCCTTCCCGCACCTTCCCTTCCCGCACCTTCCCTTCCCTTCCCGCACCTTTCCTTCCCTTCCCGCACCTTCCCGCACCCTCCCGCACCTTCCCGCACCTTCCCTTACCTTCCCACACCTTGCCGAACTTCCAGCACCTTCCCACACTTTCCCGCACCTTCCCGCACCTTCCCTTCACTTCCCTTACGTTCCCTTCCCTTCCGTTCCCTCCTCTTCCCTTCCCTTCCCTTCCCTTCCCTTCCCTTCACGCACCTTCCCTTCCCTTCCCGCACCTTCCCTTCCCTTCCCTTCCCTTCCCTTCCCTTCCCTTCCCTTCCCTTCCCTTCCCTTCCCTTCCCTTCCCTTCCCTTCCCTTCCCTTCCCTTCCCTTCCCTTCCCTTCCCTTCCCTTCCCTTCCCACACATTTCCTTCCCTTACATGCCCGCACATTCCCTTTCCTTCCCTTCCCTTCTCTTCCCTTCCCTTCCCTTCCCTTCTCTTCCCTTCCCTTCCCTTCCCTTCCCTTCCCTTCCCTTCCCTTCCCTTCCCTTCCCTTCCCTTCCCTTCCCTTCACGCACCTTCCCTTCACGCACCTTCCCTTCCCTTCACGCACCTTCCTTTCCGTTCATGCACCTTCCCTTCCCTTCCCGCACCTGCCCTTCCCTTCCCGCACCTTCCCTTCCCGCACCTTCCCTTCCCTTCCCACACCCTCCCGCACCTTCCCGCAACTTCCCTTACCTTCCCGCACCTTCCCGATCTTCCAGCACCTTCCCACAACTTCCCGCACCTTCCCGCACCTTCCGTTCACTTCCCTTACGTTCCCTTCCCTTCTGTTCCGTTCTCTTCCCTTCCCTTCCCTTCCCTTCCCACACATTTCCTTCTCTTTCCTTCCCTTCCCTTCCCTTCCCTTCCCTTCCCTTCCTTCCCTTCCCTTCCCTTCCCTTCCCTTCCCGCACCTTCCCTTCCCTTCCCGCACCTTCTCTTCCCTTCACGCACCTTCCCATCCCTACCCTTCACGCACCTTCCCTTCCCGCATCTTCCCGCACCTTCACTTCCATTCCCGCACCTGCCCTTCCCTTCCCGCACCTTCCCTTCCCTTCCCACACCTTCCCTTCCCTTCCCGCACCTTCCCTTCCCTTCCTGCACCTTCCCTTCCCTTCCCGAACCTTCCCTTCCCGCAAATTCCCTTCCCGCACCTTCCCTACGCTTCCCGCACCCTCCCTCCACGCACCTTCCCTTCCTGCACCTTCCCTTCCCTTCCCGCACCTTCATTTCCCGCAACTTCCCTTCCCTCCCTACCATTCCCACACCTTCCCTTCCCTTCTCGCACCTTCCCTCCCTGCACCTTCCCTTCCCGCAGCTTCCCGCACCTTCCCTTCCCATCCCGCACCTGCCCTTCCTTCCCGCACCTTCCCATCCCGCACCTTCCCTTCCCGCATCTTCCCTTCCCTTCCCGCACCTTCCCTTCCCGCACCTTCCCGCACCTTCCCGCACCTTCCCGCACCTTCCCGGCGTCTTCCCTTCCTGCACGTTGCCTTCCCGCACCTTTCCTTCCCTTTCCTTCCCTTCCCTTCCCGTCCCTTCCCTTCCCTCCCCTTCACTTCCCTTCCCGTCCCACACATTTCCTTCCCTTCCCTTCCCGCACCTTCCCTTCCCTTCCCTTCCCGCACATTCCCTTCCCTCACCTTCCTTTCCCTTCCCTTCCCTTCCCTTCCCTTCCCTTTCCCTTCCCTTCCCTTCCCTTCCCTTCCCTTCCCTTCCCGCACCTTCCTGCACATTCCGTTCACTTCCCTTACGTTCCCTTCCCTTCCCTTCCCTTCCCTTCCCGCACCTTCCTGCACATTCCGTTCACTTCCCTTACGTTCCCTTCCCTTCCCTTCCCTTCCCTTCCCTTCCCACACATTTCCTTCCCTTCCCTTCCCTTCCCTTCCCTTCCCTTCCCTTCCCTTCCCTTCCCTTCCCTTCCCTTCCCTTCCCTTCCCTTCACTTCCCTTCCCTTCCCTCCCTTCCCTTCCCTTCCCTTCCCTTCCCTTCCTTTCCCTTCCCTTCCTTCCCTTCACGCACCTTCTCTTCCCTTCACGCACCTTCCCTTCCCTTCCCTTCCCTTCACGCACCTTCCCTTCCCTTCACGCACTTTAACTTCCCTTCCCTTCACGCACCTTCCCTTCCCTTCACGCACCTTCCCTTCCCTTCCCTCACCTGCCCTTCCCTTCCCGCACCTTCCCTTCCCGCACCTTCCCTTCCCTTCCCACACCCTCCCGCACCTTCCCGCACCTTCCCTTACCTTCCCGCACCTTCCCGATCTTCCAGCACCTTCCCACACCTTCCCGCACCTTCCTGCACCTTCTGTTCACTTCCCTTACGTTCCCTTCCCTTCCGTTCCCTCCTCTTCCCTTCCTTTCCCTTCCCTTCCCTTCCTTCCCTTTCCTTCCCTTCCCTTCCCTTCCCTTCACTTCCCTTCCCTTCCCTTCCCTTCCCTTCCCTTCCCTTCACGCACCTTCCTTCCCTTCCCTTCACGCACCTTCCCTTCACGCACCTTCCCTTCACGCACCTTCACTTCACGCACCTTCCCTTCCCTTCCCTTCCCTTCACGCACCTTCCCTTCCCTTCACGCACCTTCCCTTCCCTTCCCTTCACGCACCTTCCCTTCCCTTCACGCACCTTCCCTTCCTTCCCGCACCTGCCCTTCCCTTCCCGCACCTTCCCTTCCCGCACCTTCCCTTCCCTTCCCATACACTCCCGCACCTTCCCGCACCTTCCCTTACCTTCCCGCACCTTCCCGATCTTCCAGCACCTTCCCCACACCTTCCCGCACCTTCCCGCACCTTCCCTTCCCTTCTCTTCCCTTCCCTTCCCTTCCCTTCCCTTCCCTTCCCACACATTTCCTTCCCTTACATGCCCGCACCTTCCCTTCCCTTCCCTTCCCTTCCCTTCCCTTCCCTTCCCTTCCCTTCCCTTCCCTTCCCTTCCCTTCCCTTCCCTTCCCTTGCCTTCCCTTCCCTTCCCTTCCCTTCCCTTCCCTTCCCTTCCCTTCCTTCCCTTCCCTTCCCTTCACGCACCTTCCCTTCACGCACCTTCCCTTTCCTTCCCTTCTCTTCCCTTCCCTTCAGGCACCTTCCCTTCCGTTCACGCACCTTCCCTTCCCTTCCCGCACCTGCCCTTCCCTTCCCGCACCTTCCCTTCCCGCACCTTCCCTTCCCTTCCCACACCCTCCCGCACCTTCCCGCAACTTCCCTTACCTTCCCGCACCTTCCCGATCTTCCAGCACCTTCCCACAACTTCCCGCACGTTCCCGCACCTTCCGTTCACTTCCCTTACGTTCCCTTCCCTTCCGCTCCATTCTCTTCCCTACCCTTCCCTTCCCTTCCCACACATTTCCTTCCCTTCCCTTCCCGCACCTTCCCGCACCTTCCCTTCCCGCACCTTCCCGCACCTTCCCGCACCTTCCCCTCCCGCACCTTCCCTTCCCTTCCCGCACCTTCCCTTCCCTTCCCTTCACGCACCTTCCCTTCCCTTCACGCACCTTCCCATCCCTTCCCTTCATGCACCTTCCCTTCCCGCATCTTCCCGCACCTTCACTTCCATTCCCGCACCTGCCCTTCCCTTCCCGCACCTTCCCTTCCCGCACCTTCCCTTCCCTTCCCACACCTTCTCTTCCCTTCCCGCACCTTCCCTTCCCTTCCTGCACCTTCCCTTCCCTTCCCGAACCTTCCCTTCCTGCAAATTCCCTTCCCGCACCTTCCCTACCCTTCCCGCACCCTCCCTCCCCCGCACCTTCCCTTCCCGCACCTTCCCTTCCCTTCCCGCACCTTCCTGTCCCGCACCTTCCCTTCCCTTCCATACCATTACCGCACCTTCCCGTCCCTTCTCGCACCTTCCCTCCCTGCACCTTCCTTACCGCAGCTTCCCGCACCTTCCCTTCCCATCCCGCACCTGCCCTTCCCATCCCGCACCTTCCCATCTCGCACCTTCCCTTCCCGCACCTTCCCGCACCCTCCCGCACCTTCCCGCACCTTCCTGCACCTTCCGTTCACTTCCCTTACGTTCCCTTCCCTTCCGTTCCCTTCCCTTCCCTTCCCTTCCCTTCCCTTCCCTTCCCTTCCCTTCCCTTCCCTTCCCTTCCCTTCCCTTCCCTTCCCTTCCCTTCCCTTCACGCACCTTCCCTTCCCTTCACGCACCTTCCCTTCACGCACCTTCCCTTCACGCACCTTCCCTTCCCTTCCCTTCCCTTCACGCACTTTCCCTTCCCTTCCCTTCACGCACCTTCCCTTCCCGCACCTGCCCTTCCCTTCCCGCACCTTCCCTTCCCGCACCTTCCCTTCCCTTCCCACACCCTCCCGCAGCTTCCCGCACCTTCCTTTCCCGTGCCGCACCTGCCCTACCCGTCC